>NC_143260.1:107446695-107748233 GCF_984573655.1 Nuphar pumila | reverse complement strand
CCCGAAGATGATTATTTAAGATTCTCGTTCTGCACTGCAGGATTATCCGAGAAAGAAATCTTTCCTGAAAGATGTCATGAACATCAATCCTCTCCCTCTCTCTCTCCCTTCTCTTTTTGCTTCTGTGCACATCCAACAAAAGATCATACATTGCTCCATTAAGCACCGACTGACCTGCACATTGACAGTTGTGGAGTCTGATTCAGAGTTTTTACCCTTACAAGAGAAGAGTTTGGGGGCTCCTCCCAGCGTGGGTAGCATCATTCAACTAAATGAGTTATGGATCCTGATTCAGAGTTTTTACCCTTACAGGAGAGGGGTCTGGGGGCTTCTCCCAGCGTGGGTAGCATCATTCAACTTGATGAGTTGTGAAACTTGATTTAGAGTTTTTGCCCTTGCAGGAGGGGGGTCTGGGGGCTCCCCCCCAGTGCGGGTCCCGCTGCGTGATCAGTGAGCAGAGGGTCTAGGGGGGGCGCCCCTGGCGGGGGGCTCGGTTGTTTCTTGCTAAAGGTTTTCGTAACACCCTTTCCTACAAAATTTTTTGTTTTTTTTTTCTGGTTTGAAGATGGTGTCTTCTGAAAGTTACCATTCAATTTTAAAAAATGAACCGGTTACAGAGATCAGATTTCAAATCTGTAAAAAGTGGTGTCTTTCTTATTGAGTATAGTTTATTTCTGACAATTTTCAGCAATTTTTATGGTCATTTCATTCTCCATTTTAATTAAAAACCAGACCCCTATTATTCTGCATTATTTGAGTTGCACAAGTTTTTAAATCATTTTGTAAGAGTCATATCTCTCCAATGAGAGATCATTTTTCAAATCTGTAAAAAAGGTTTTTCTTCTTTTATTTGTCTAGTTTATATCTAATTTTTTTATAACTTTTTATACATATTTGATATTTTAAATTTGTTAAAATTCAGGACTGGTTACAGATTAATCTTATTTAACCATGATTAAACAAAATAGTTCTGATTTTTTATATATTTGAAATATCAAATAAATATATAAAGTTATAAAAATTTTCAGATATAAACTAGACAAAAAAAAGAAAACCCTTTTTACAGATTTGAAAAATGACCTTCCGTTATGGAGATATGACTCTTGCAAAATGAACTAAAAACCTGAGTAATTCAAACAATATAAAGTGTGATAGGGTCTTGATTTTCGACTAAAAATAGGTATTAAATCACCATAAAAATTGCTAAAAATTGGCAGAAATAAACTAGACTCAATAACAAAGATGCTGCTTTTTACAGATTAGAAATCTGATCTCTGGTTAGGGAGATACGCTCCTAACAAGTTGGTCTTTATTCAAATATCGATTTACGCGTGACGGCTTACTCAATAACAGCGATTTGTAGTATATTTCATGAGTCACTATAGCAATTTATGGTGTTGTTTAGTAAATCATTGTGTAAATCGCTATTGTGACTTACAGTGTTTTCAGAAAATCATTGTACGATTTACGGCGTAAATCGGTACCTGAATTAGGACCAATGGGGGCATATCTCCCTAACCGGAGATTGGATTTCAAATCCATAAAAAGTGGTGTCTTTCTTATTGAGTCTAGTTTATTTCTGACAATTTTCAAAAAATTTTATGGTTATTTGTTTTACCATTTTGATTAAAAACCAAACCCCTATTATTCAACATTATTTAAGTTGCACATGTTTTTAGTTCATTTTGCGAGAGTCATATCTTTCCAATGGGAAATCAATTTCCAAATCTGTAAAAAGGGTATTCTTTATTTATGTGTCTAGTTTATATCTGGAAAAATTTATAACTTTTTATACATTTTGATATTTTAAATTTGTTAAAATTCAAGACTGGTTACATATTAATCTTATTTAACCATGATTAAACAAAACAATTTTGGTTTTTTACATATTTGAAATATCAAATAAATATATAAAGTTATAAAAATTTTCAGATATAAACTAGACAAATAAATAAAGAAAACCTTTTTTACAGATTTGAAAATTGATCTTCCGTTATAGAGATACGACTCTTGCAAAATGAACTAAAAAACTGAGTAACTCAAACGATATAAAGTATGATAGGGTCTTGGTTTTCGACCAAAAATAGGTATTAAATGATGTCTTCTTTTAAATCGTTGTAATTTTGAAAAGATTTTTATATGAAAAACATGTGAAAACTAGACATCAAATAATAAAAACCGGTTCTCACTAGTGGATGAGACCGGGTCGAACTCAGGGAACGGGAATATCTCGTATTCAAATACACAAATCTAAACTAATCTTTATTGCCGAATTATTTGAAATGTAAAATGTTCAAGAAAAGTAAAAACAACTAACTATTACAACAAATGAATACCCTTCGCACAAGGCGTAAAGTGCAATATTTACAAACCCAATCAAATTCCTAATTCTAAACTAAAAAGTAAAAAGAAGCTTTATTCTTCGTACTTCGTGTTACGTAATCACTTCCGCTCCAGTCCCGTGCTATCCTGCACAAATAAAATGAACACGAGCAGTATAAGATATAGAAATAGAAACTATACTAAACAACTTATTTAAATGCTAAAAATATTATGACTAAGTAATTCACTAAGCAATTTTATGAACTAAATTTAAAATCAAAACTAATTGACAACATTCTCTTAACTAAATAAAACTAATTAACTAAGATGCAACTAAATGACTAACAATTACTTCTTAACTAATAGCTAATTAATCACTTAACTAACTAAACAATTTTTAACAAATCAACTTGACTAATGACTAACTCAATTAACTAACAAGACAATAAACTAACTATGAAAACAAAACAAGAAATCAATGAAGGAAACATGAATTGACTATATTAAAAGAACAAGAATTCAGGAATTTGAAAAACAACATTAACTAAAAAAAAATTAAAGAAAATAGGAAATTTAATGCATTAAAAAAAAGAGAAACTAACTGTAATGTAAAAACATGAATTTAAAGAATGAAACAAACAGAAAATTAGAATGGAAACAAGCAGGAAATTTAATCAAATAAAAACATGAAATGCAATCAAATGAAAAACAAAAAATGTAATACTGTAAAACAAACAAAACAAAAAAAAATTAAGGAAATCAGAAAATGCAAAACAAGAAATTCAAAACAGCAGAACGAGACAATGAACTATGCAGGAAAAGAAATTGAAAACAATTAAAACAAAAACTGCAAAATAAGAAATCAGATGAATGAATGACAGAAGAAAAGAATTTCAGATAAAGAATAAATGTAATGAGTGAAAAACATTAAATGTAATGCTAAAAAAAAACAAAACATAACATGAAATCTGATATGCAAAAAAAATAGAAAATGACGATGAATCAAAACAGAATTAACAACAAGAAATAACTAACCTTGAAACAAGAAATTATTAAACTAAACTATGTAGAAACATGAAAAAAATTACATGGATTAAGCAAACAGGAATTCAGAATGAACAAAGAAAACAAGAAATTAACAATGCAAAACAAGAAATCCTATAGTGAATGTAAAACAACAAAAAAATTAGGATGAATCGGAATAAAAAATCAAATCAACAAATGAATAAACAGAAAATCAAAAGAATGAGGAACAGGAAAATCAGAATAGCAAAATCAAATCTAAAAATCGAAAAGAAGAAGAAACATGCGATCTACTGTTGTTGTTTTTTCTATTATGAAAAAAAATAAAGAAACGATGAAGAACATTAGAAATATGCAGACGATTAATACAGAATACAACAAATCATGCAACAAATGAAGAAAATTTTGGAAAACAACAAATATAAAGTTCGATTTTCTTTTCGGTTAAAAAAAAAAAAAACACACAGCATGACGGAATTTATTGAAGAAGAAGAAGAAGAAGATACATATCGGAAGAAGAAGAAGAAGAAGAATCGGAGGAAGAAAAAGAAGAAGAAATCGGCTTACCGTAAAATGGAGCTGGAAGAAATCGGGGAAGAGATTGTGGCGACCTCCACCGTGCTGTCACCGGACAGAAGAATCCACCACCGCCGGCTGCTGGAATTTCATTAGAGGAAAAGGGAGAAGGGGAAGGTAGGGAATAGGAGTAGCCACCGGCGATGGTGGAGGAAGGAGAGAAGAGAGGGAATAGAGGGAAAGAGGGGGAAAGGAGGAGGCTTCAGCCGTGTGAGGGAGGCGTCGGTTTTTTTTTTCAAGTTTTGGGTTTTAAAAACCCCAAACCGGCTGGAACCGGTTTGAAACAATTTTTTTTAGTTTTAAAAAAATGCAAACCGGTTCAAGCCGGTTTGCTTATTAATTTTTTTAGTTTTTTTTTCAAGAAACCCAAACCGTGTAAACCGGTTGGTTATTTTATATATATTTTTTTCAGTTTTTTTAAAAAAAAACAAAAACTATGTAAACTAGTTTATTATAAAGTTTTCAAAAATTAAAATCAAAACTTATTTATAAAGAAACTTAAAAACTATTCTAACTATTTATATTTATATTTAATTTTTTCTTTTCTAAAAAACAAACATTTAAAATGATTTTATTAACAATATAAAACTATTTTCTCTATTTTTTATTTTTTATTTTATTTTTAATTGAAAACTAAAACTAAACTACTATGGCTATAACAAAAACTAAAATAGGCATAAAAATGTAAAATAAAATTATTTTTCATGCATTTTCTATTTTTAAATCATTTTAGCACATTTACTCGAGAACTAACATAAAATTGGGTTTTTGAAACATTATTTTATAAAATCATGCATATTTTTGATATAAAATAACCCTGAATTATATGCATGATCAAATACCCCCATGCTTATGTTTTGCTAGTCCTCGAGCAAACTAGAAAAACGCAAGAAATCAAACTATCACCTAACTCACTTTCGTAGGAATCACGGTTGCATTTAGCTCATGCAACAAGCCCTTTCAACCCCTGGGTTACCCCAGTGGATGAGTAAGGTCTCGTGAGGGTTTGCAGTGATGCTACCCACAAACATCTCTGTCATGTGTGCATAATATTACACATCCTCACAAGTAGTAGATAATCAAAGACTTTATTTTCACAAATATTTCCTATTATTTCAAAATTGAAATATAATTAGAGTCTTTTATGCACCACCACAGAAAAAGAATTTCTTTCACTTTTCTAAATATCACAATTATTTATGTTTTATTCTTAGAAAATCCAATAAAAACATATTATTATTTACTTATCCTCACTCATATGTTTTCTGCACAGATTTTCTCAATCACACTTCTAAGCACTGAACTTTTCTCTCTTTTTCAGCTCTTTTCTCGATTTTTTTATTTTTTCACGTTTTTTCTTTTTGCGCACTTATTCTTCTCTTATAGCTTGCGTGTGGTCTGCTTTTATGCCTTGTGCAATGTCAATATCTTCTATACTTTTTCAATGCATACCAAAAGATATCAACTAAGACATAAAAGTGACTTCCTTCATTCACCCTTATAACATGAGTGTCAAACATTTCAACTTGTATCTGTTCTCAGTTACATAGGATCACGAAGTTTTCCACTCTCCTTTTCGAAAATGGAATTAAAAGTTTTAACTTACATCTAAGTTCCATCTACTAAGGATTGTGGAATTATCCAAACAACCTAACGCATGCTATTTTTTTTCTTTTGAGCTCATTTTTACGCTTTTGTTCATTTGCTTAGTTTTTCAAAAATACAGAACTGTGCATATTCATATTTATGATTCAAAATAAATTCTAACATGTATCTATCATCATTTCTTTGAAATCCACATAAACAACCATAATTTTTAGATCTATGTCAGAAAATTTTTTCGTGGGGCTTAAAAATCCTCTAAAAACATCAGATTTGAAATAACATTCATATAAGTTCAAACTTTTTCTTTAAAAATCTACTTTTCATGAGAGATGTGTAAACATGTGCAAGAACGTAAACAGAAATATCCAGATGTGCAAACTACACCCTCCCCCATGCTTGAATGACACTGTCCCAGTGGCACTCCCCCATGCTTATATGAAACTACTTGAATGCACATGAGAGAAATAAATGAGGGAAAAGAGTAGAATGACCTGACATGAATTAAAAATACACGTTCTATGAATGTAATGAATGCAATGTATACATGACAAAACATAAAACTAATAGATGAAACAAAAAGAACATGAAAAACTCATGAAAAAGTAAAAACAAAATAAAATCTATAAATTCTAAGCAAATCTAATAATATACAAGATATGAGTTGCCTCCCATAAAGCGCTAAGTTTCACGTTCCCAGCCAGACGGATCCCTGGAAAAACCCTCATCGTCCATGAGATCAATGGACATGAAGTATCGCTCAATGAGGCTCTATAAAGAAAAGAGTGTCATCTGTGACACTACGCACTGTGTTTCCATCCCGTCTACCTCTAACTGTAGTATCAAAACTCTCTCTACGTGAAGAACATAGATTAGTCTCATCTGAGAGGCTGGTCAAGAAATGAAAGTCCAGGACTGACCGACTATCAATGAATGCAACTTCAGACAAGTGGTGAATATGATCAGGCTTGACTTGGTCAAGCACCTTCTGCATCTGCACCTCTTGCTTACTAAAAACAATCGGTGATCCTAAAGGCTGAGAAAATGGGACTTTATATGATGAAAATGTATGCTGTGAGTAAGGCCCCTTCTGTTGAGGTATCATGAAGATCGACTCGTCAGTAGAAATGATATGAGGTTCATGAGTCGATTCCTGAGTGGGGTGACACGCCTTCCCATACTGAAGGGATGTAACAGATTTGACTTGCTCATGATGTGAATCGGTGGGTTGCAAGTCAAATGACATGAAATCCTCTCCCTTTGAGACAACAGTCTCACTATGAAGGTTCCCCTGGCTTTGCCTAGTGAAAGTCTCAACCAACTGTCCCATTTGAGTTTCTAGCTTGGCTATTGACTGCGTATAGGAGCTCAAAACTTGTAATATCCTATCTTGGAAGGATTGACTAAATGAAGGCTCATGAGGATGGGGTTGAGTATAAGCATGTTGAGCTGGGGAATGAACCTGTGAAAAAATGGGGTGCGAGTAACCTTGTGAAGGGTTACTGGGTCTATACTGTGTCTGGGAGGGTTGATGGGATGGAGAAATAGACTGGTTTCGCCAACCTGGGTTATATGATGATGTAAATGAATCAGGCATGGGTTTAGCGAAACCTTGGGCAGCATTCACCTGCTCCTGAACAAATTCAGGATATAATGGCGCTGCCGGACAATCCGCAACACAGTGTGCAGGGCTAGCACATAGCTCGCACACTCTTTCTATTGGATTTCTCGAAGAATTGGCTAAGAATTGATCTAACTTCCTAGTCAACTGGTCAACCTTGGTACGCAATTCTAACTCGGACCCAACTTCGGAAATCCCAACTTTCCTAGGACCACTAGACACAGGTGTAGTCCTATCGATCCGTGAAGACAAGGTATGATGCATCATGTTTTCACTCAAGGTCTCGAATAGAGACCACGCCTCGTCCTCACTCTTGAGCATAAAAATGCCCCCACAAGACGAATCAACCATTTGACGATGCTTCTCAGTAAGCTCGTCATAAAAATACTGCACCAACTGCCAACGAGGCACCTAAATGACTAACAATTACTTCTTAACTAATAGCTAATTAATCACTTAACTAACTAAACAATTTTTAACAAATCAACTTGACTAATGACTAACTCAATTAACTAACAAGACAATAAACTAACTATGAAAACAAAACAAGAAATCAATGAAGGAAATATGAATTGACTATATTAAAAGAACAAGAATTCAGGAATTTGAAAAACAACATTAACTAAAAAAAAATTAAAGAAAATAGGAAATTTAATGCATTAAAAAAAAGAGAAACTAACTGTAATGTAAAAACATGAATTTAAAGAATGAAACAAACAGAAAATTAGAATGGAAACAAGCAGGAAATTTAATCAAATAAAAACATGAAATGCAATCAAATGAAAAACAAAAAATGTAATACTGTAAAACAAACAAAACAAAAAAAAATTAAGGAAATCAGAAAATGCAAAACAAGAAATTCAAAACAGCAGAACGAGACAATGAACTATGCAGGAAAAGAAATTGAAAACAATTAAAACAAAAACTGCAAAATAAGAAATCAGATGAATGAATGACAGAAGAAAAGAATTTCAGATAAAGAATAAATGTAATGAGTGAAAAACATTAAATGTAATGCTAAAAAAAAAACAAAACATAACATGAAATCTGATATGCAAAAAAAATAGAAAATGACGATGAATCAAAACAGAATTAACAACAAGAAATAACTAACCTTGAAACAAGAAATTATTAAACTAAACTATGTAGAAACATGAAAAAAATTACATGGATTAAGCAAACAGGAATTCAGAATGAACAAAGAAAACAAGAAATTAACAATGCAAAACAAGAAATCCTATAGTGAATGTAAAACAACAAAAAAATTAGGATGAATCGGAATAAAAAATCAAATCAACAAATGAATAAACAGAAAATCAAAAGAATGAGGAACAGGAAAATCAGAATAGCAAAATCAAATCTAAAAATCGAAAAGAAGAAGAAACATGCGATCTACTGTTGTTGTTTTTTCTATTATGAAAAAAAATGAAGAAACGATGAAGAACATTAGAAATATGCAGACGATTAATACAGAATACAACAAATCATGCAACAAATGAAGAAAATTTTGGAAAACAACAAATATAAAGTTCGATTTTCTTTTCGGTTTAAAAAAAACAAACAAACACACAGCATGACAGAATTTATTGAAGAAGAAGAAGAAGAAGATACATATCGGAAGAAGAAGAAGAAGAAGAATCGGAGGAAGAAGAAGAAGAAGAAGAAGAAGAAATCGGCTTACCGTGAAATGGAGCTGGAAGAAATCGGGGAAGAGATTGTGGCGACCTCCACCGTGCTGTCACCGGACAGAAGAATCCACCACCGCCGACTGCTGGAATTTCATTAGAGGAAAAGGGAGAAGGGGAAGGTAGGGAAGAAGAGTAGCCACCGGCGATGGTGGAGGAAGGAGAGAAGAGAGGGAATAGAGGGAAAGAGGGGAAAGGAGGAGGCTTCAGCCGTGTGAGGGAGGCGCCAGTTTTTTTTTTCAAGTTTTGGGTTTTAAAAACCCCAAACCGGCTGGAACCGGTTTGAAACAATTTTTTTTAGTTTTAAAAAAATGCAAACTGGTTCAAGCCGGTTTGCTTATTATTTTTTTTAGTTTTTTTTTCAAGAAACCCAAACCGTGTAAACCGGTTGGTTATTTTATATATATTTTTTTCAGTTTTTTAAAACAAAAACAAAAACTATGTAAACTAGTTTATTATAAAGTTTTCAAAAATTAAAATCAAAACTTATTTATAAAGAAACTTAAAAACTATTCTAACTATTTATATTTATATTTAATTTTTTCTTTTCTAAAAAACAAACATTTAAAATGATTTTATTAACAATATAAAACTATTTTCTCTATTTTTTATTTTTAATTTTATTTTTAATTGAAAACTAAAACTAAACTACTATGACTATAACAAAAACTAAAATAAGCATAAAAATGTAAAATAAAACTATTTTTTATGCATTTTCTATTTTTAAATCATTTTAGCACATTTACTCGAGAACTAACACAAAATTGGGTTTTTGAAACATTATTTTATAAAATCATGCATATTTTTGATATAAAATAACCCTAAATTATATGCATGATCAAATACCCCCATGCTTATGTTTTGCTAGTCCTCGAGCAAACTAGAAAAATGCAAAAAATCAAACTATCACCTAACTCACTTTCGTAGGAATCACGGTTGCATTTAGCTCATGCAACAAGCTCTTTCAACCCCTGGGTTACCCCAGTGGACGAGTAAGGTCTCGTGAGGGTTTGCAGTGATGCTACCCACAAACATCTTTGTCATGTATGCATAATATTACACATCCTCACAAGTAGTAGATAATCAAAGACTTTATTTTCACAAATATTTCCTATTATTTCAAAATTGAAATATAATTAGAGTCTTTTATGCACCACCACAGAAAAAGAATTTCTTTCACTTTTCTAAATATCACAATTATTTATGTTTTATTCTTAGAAAATCCAATAAAAACATATTATTATTTACTTATCCTCACTCATATATTTTCTGCACAGATTTTCTCAATCACACTTCTAAGCACTGAACTTTTCTCTCTTTTTCAGCTCTTTTCTCGATTTTTTTATTTTTTCACGCTTTTTCTTTTTGCGCACTTATTCTTCTCTTATAGCTTGCGTGTGGTCTGCTTTTATGCCTTGTGCAATGCCAATATCTTCTATACTTTTTTCAATGCATACCAAAAGATATCAACTAAGACATAAAAGTGACTTCCTTTATTCACCCTTATAACATGAGAGTCAAACATTTCAACTTGTATCTGTTCTCAGTTACATAGGATCACGAAGTTTTCCACTCTCCTTTTCGAAAATGGAATTAAAAGTTTTAACTTACATTTAAGTTCCATCTACTAAGGATTGTGGAATTATCCAAACAACCTAACGCATGCTATTTTTTTTCTTTTGAGCTCATTTTTACGCTTTTGTTCATTTGCTTAGTTTTTCAAAAAAACAGAACTGTGCATATTCATATTTATGATTCAAAATAAATTCTAACATGTATCTATCATCATTTCTTTGAAATCCACATAAACAACCATAATTTTTAGATCTATGTCAGAAAATTTTTTCGTGGGGCTTAAAAATCCTCTAAAAACATCAGATTTGAAATAACATTCATATAAGTTCAAACTTTTTCTTTAAAAATCTACTTTTCATGAGAGATGTGTAAACATGTGCAAGAACGTAAACAAAAATATCCAGATGTGCAAACTATACCCTCCCCCATGCTTGAATGACACTGTCCCAGTGGCACTCCCCCATGCTTATATGAAACTACTTGAATGCACATGAGAGAAATAAATGAGGGAAAAGAGTAGAATGACCTGACATGAATTAAAAATACACGTTCTATGAATGTAATGAATGCAATGTATACATGACAAAACATAAAACTCATAGATGAAACAAAAAGAACATGAAAAACTCATGAAAAAGTAAAAACAAAATAAAATCTATAAATTCTAAGCAAATCTAATAATATACAAGATATGAGTTGCCTCCCATAAAGCGCTAAGTTTCACGTTCCCAGCCAGACGGATCCCTGGAAAAACCCTCATCGTCCATGAGATCAATGGACATGAAGTATCGCTCAATGAGGCTCTATAAAGAAAAGAGTGTCATCTGTGACACTACGCACAATCGGTGATCCTAAAGGCTGAGAAAATGGGACTTTATATGATGAAAATGTATGCTGTGAGTAAGGCCCCTTCTGTTGAGGTATCATGAAGATCGACTCGTCAGTAGAAATGATATGAGGTTCATGAGTCGATTCCTGAGTGGGGTGACACGCCTTCCCATACTGAAGGGATGTAACAGATTTGACTTGCTCATGATGTGAATCGGTGGGTTGCAAGTCAAATGACATGAAATCCTCTCCCTTTGAGACAACAGTCTCACTATGAAGGTTCCCCTGGCTTTGCCTAGTGAAAGTCTCAACCAACTGTCCCATTTGAGTTTCTAGCTTGGCTATTGACTGCGTATAGGAGCTCAAAACTTGTAATATCCTATCTTGGAAGGATTGACTAAATGAAGGCTCATGAGGATGGGGTTGAGTATAAGCATGTTGAGCTGGGGAATGAACCTGTGAAAAAATGGGGTGCGAGTAACCTTGTGAAGGGTTACTGGGTCTATACTGTGTCTGGGAGGGTTGATGGGATGGAGAAATAGACTGGTTTCGCCAACCTGGGTTATATGATGATGTAAATGAATCAGGCATGGGTTTAGCGAAACCTTGGGCAGCATTCACCTGCTCCTGAACAAATTCAGGATATAATGGCGCTGCCGGACAATCCGCAACACAGTGTGCAGGGCTAGCACATAGCTCGCACACTCTTTCTATTGGATTTCTCGAAGAATTGGCTAAGAATTGATCTAACTTCCTAGTCAACTGGTCAACCTTGGTACGCAATTCTAACTCGGACCCAACTTCGGAAATCCCAACTTTCCTAGGACCACTAGACACAGGTGTAGTCCTATCGATCCGTGAAGACAAGGTATGATGCATCATGTTTTCACTCAAGGTCTCGAATAGAGACCACGCCTCGTCCTCACTCTTGAGCATAAAAATGCCCCCACAAGACGAATCAACCATTTGACGATGCTTCTCAGTAAGCCCGTCATAAAAATATTGCACCAACTGCCAACGAGGCACCTGGTGATGGGGACACTTACGGAGAAGATCTTTCAATCTCTCTCAAGACTCGTGAAATTGTTCTCCCTCAATTTGAGAAAAACTGGTTATAGCTTTACGAAACTGGTTCGTCTTACCAATTGAGAAATATTTTTTTAAAAATTCTCTTTGTATTCCTTCCCAAGTAGTAATATGAACCGTCTAAAGAGATTTTAGCCAGTGCTTGGCTTTATCTTTGAGAGAGAACGAAAACAAAGTCAACCGCATAGCATCATCTCCAAAGTTATTGATTCGCACAGTCGAGCAAATCTCAAGGAATTCGTCGAGATGACGATATGGGTCCTCATTGCTAAGGCCATAAAACGAAGGTAATATTTGAATCACACTGGCCTTAATCTCAAAATGGCTCGCTCCTACATCAGGTCTCGTGATGCAGGAGGTGGGAGTATACGTATTTGGCATGAAGTACTCCCTCAAAGGACGGATCAATTGATGATCGTCAGCCATTGCGTACACCTTGGAGTAGACTGGTGTAGCACACGTCCTAACTTTGGGTTTTCTACCTAACTAACGCACTAAGCGGCCAAACCACGCAAACCACAAAGCGAGTGAACTAAAAACAACAAAAACTAAACAAACACCACGCAGTTACACATAGCAAAGATTATGCAAAGAATTATGAAATCTATGTGTACGGTACCAATCGTACACAGTCACCTCTAAGGGGATCCTAATAGGTGGGCTGTGCAGAAAAGTAAGCTCGTCTCTAAGATATGCACATACGTGGTTCTAAACCTAAATGCAACACAAACACTAGGCAATAAAGCGAATACTAATATTACGCCGTTCCCCGGCATCGGCGCCAAAAGTCTTCTTTTAAATCGTTGTAATTTTGAAAAGATTTTTATATGAAAAACATGTGAAAACCAGACATCAAATAATAAAAACCGGTTCTCACTAGTGGATGAGACCGGGTCGAACTCAAAGAACGGGAATATCTCGTATTCAAGTACACAAATCTAAACTAATCTTTATTGCCGAATTATTTGAAATGTAAAATGTTCAAGAAAAGTAAAAACAACTAACTATTACAACAAATGAATACCCTTCACAGAGGGCGTAAAGTGCAATATTTACAAACCCAATCAAATTCCTAATTCTAAACTAAAAAGTAAAAAGAAGCTTTATTCTTCGTACTTCGTGTCACGTAATCACTTCCGCTCCAGTCCCGTGCTATCCTGCACAAATAAAATGAACACGAGTAGTACAAGATATAGAAATAGAAACTATACTAAACAACTTATTTAAATGCTAAAAATATTATGACTAAGTAATTCACTAAGCAATTTTACGAACTAAATTTAAAATCAAAACTAATTGACAACATTCTCTTAACTAAATAAAACTAATTAACTAAGATGCAACTAAATGACTAACAATTACTTCCTAACTAATAGCTAATTAATCACTTAACTAACTAAACAATTTTTAACAAATCAACTTGACTAATGACTAACTCAATTAACTAACAAGACAATAAACTAACTATGAAAACAAAACAAGAAATCAATGAAGGAAACATGAATTGACTATATTAAAAGAACAAGAATTCAGGAATTTGAAAAACAACATTAACTAAAAAAAAATTAAAGAAAATAGGAAATTTAATGCATTAAAAAAAAGAGAAACTAACTGTAATGTAAAAACATGAATTTAAAGAATGAAACAAACAGAAAATTAGAATGGAAACAAGCAGGAAATTTAATCAAATAAAAACATGAAATGCAATCAAATGAAAAACAAAAAATGTAATACTGTAAAACAAACAAAACAAAAGAAAAATTAAGGAAATCAGAAAATGCAAAACAAGAAATTCAAAACAGCAGAACAAGGAGACAATGAACTATGCAGGAAAAGAAATTGAAAACAATTAAAATAGAAACTGCAAAATAAGAAATCAGATGAATGAATGACAAAAGAAAAGAATTTCAGATAAAGAAGAAATGTAATGAGTGAAAAACATTAAATGTAATGCTAAAAACAAAACAAAACATAACATGAAATCTGATATGCAAAAAAAAATAGAAAATGACGATGAATCAAAACAGAATTAACAACAAGAAATAACTAACCTTGAAACAAGAAATTATTAAACTAAACTATGTAGAAACATGAAAAAAATTACATGGATTAAGCAAACAGGAATTCAGAATGAACAAAGAAAACAGGAAATTAACAATGCAAAACAAGAAATCCTATAGTGAATGTAAAACAACAAAAAAATTAGGATGAATTGGAATAAAAAATCAAATCAACAAATGAATAAACAGAAAATCAAAAGAATGAGGAACAGGAAAATCAGAATAGCAAAATCAAATCTAAAAATTGAAAAGAAGAAGAAACATGCAATCTACTGTTTTTTTTTTCTATTATGAAAAAAATGAAGAAACGATGAAGAACATTAGAAATATGCAGACGATTAATACAGAATACAACAAATCATGCAACAAATGAAGAAAATTTTGGAAAACAACAAATATAAAGTTCAATTTTCTTTTCGGTTTAAAAAAAACAAACAAACACACAGCATGACAGAATTTATTGAAGAAGAAGAAGAAGATACAGATCGGAAGAAGAAGAAGAAGAAGAATCGGAGGAAGAAGAAGAAGAAGAAGAAATCGGCTTACCGTGAAATGGAGCTGGAAGAAATCGGGGAAGAGATTGTGGCGACCTCCACCGTGCTGTCACCGGACAGAAGAATCCACCACCGCCGGCTGCTGGAATTTCATTAGAGGAAAAGGGAGAAGGGGAAGGTAGGGAAGAGGAGTAGCCACCGGCGATGGTGGAGGAAGGAGAGAAGAGAGGGAATAGAGGGAAAGAGGCGAAAGGAGGAGGCTTCAGCCGTGTGAGGGAGGCGCCAGTTTTTTTTTTTCAAGTTTTGGGTTTTAAAAACCCCAAACCGGCTGGAACCGGTTTGAAACAATTTTTTTTAGTTTTAAAAAAATGCAAACTGATTCAAGCCGGTTTGCTTATTATTTTTTTTAGTTTTTTTTTCAAGAAACCCAAACCGTGTAAACCGGTTGGTTATTTTATATATATTTTTTTCAGTTTTTTAAAAAAAAAACAAAAACTATGTAAACTAGTTTATTATAAAGTTTTCAAAATTAAAATCAAAACTTATTTATAAAGAAACTTAAAAACTATTCTAACTATTTATATTTATATTTAATTTTTTCTTTTCTAAAAAACAAACATTTAAAATGATTTTATTAACAATATAAAACTATTTTCTCTATTTTTTATTTTTAATTTTATTTTTAATTGAAAACTAAAACTAAACTACTATGACTATAACAAAAACTAAAATAAGCATAAAAATGTAAAATAAAACTATTTTTCATGCATTTTCTATTTTTAAATCATTTTAGCACATTTACTCGAGAACTAACATAAAATTGGGTTTTTGAAACATTATTTTATAAAATCATGCATATTTTTGATATAAAATAACCCTGAATTATATGCATGATCAAATACCCCCATGCTTATGTTTTGCTAGTCCTCGAGCAAACTAGAAAAATGCAAAAAATCAAACTATCACCTAACTCACTTTCGTAGGAATCACGGTTGCATTTAGCTCATGCAACAAGCCCTTTCAACCCCTGGGTTACCCCAGTGGACGAGTAAGGTCTCGTGAGGGTTTGCAGTGATGCTACCCACAAACATCTTTGTCATGTATGCATTCAAGACTGGTTACATATTAATCTTATTTAACCATGATTAAACAAAACAATTTTGGTTTTTTACATATTTGAAATATCAAATAAATATATAAAGTTATAAAAATTTTCAGATATAAACTAGACAAATAAATAAAGAAAACTTTTTTTACAGATTTGAAAATTGATCTTCCGTTATAGAGATACGACTCTTGCAAAATGAACTAAAAAACTGAGTAACTCAAACGATATAAAGTATGATAGGGTCTTGGTTTTCGACCAAAAATAGGTATTAAATGATGTCTTCTTTTAAATCGTTGTAATTTTGAAAAGATTTTTATATGAAAAACATGTGAAAACCAGACATCAAATAATAAAAACCGGTTCTCACTAGTGGATGAGACCGGGTCGAACTCAGGGAACGGGAATATCTCGTATTCAAATACACAAATCTAAACTAATCTTTATTGCCGAATTATTTGAAATGTAAAATGTTCAAGAAAAGTAAAAACAACTAACTATTACAACAAATGAATACCCTTCGCAGAGGGCGTAAAGTGCAATATTTACAAACCCAATCAAATTCCTAATTCTAAACTAAAAAGTAAAAAGAAGCTTTATTCTTCGTACTTCGGGTTACGTAATCACTTCCGCTCCAGTCCCGTGCTATCCTGCACAAATAAAATGAACACGAGCAGTATAAGATATAGAAATAGAAACTATACTAAACAACTTATTTAAATGCTAAAAATATTATGACTAAGTAATTCACTAAGCAATTTTACGAACTAAATTTAAAATCAAAACTAATTGACAACATTCTCTTAACTAAATAAAACTAATTAACTAAGATGCAACTAAATGACTAACAATTGCTTCTTAACTAATAGCTAATTAATCACTTAACTAACTAAACAATTTTTAACAAATCAACTTGACTAATGACTAACTCAATTAACTAACAAGACAATAAACTAACTATGAAAACAAAACAAGAAATCAATGAAGGAAACATGAATTGACTATATTAAAAGAACAAGAATTCAGGAATTTGAAAAACAACATTAACTAAAAAAATTTAAAGAAAACAGGAAATTTAATGCATTAAAAAAAAAGAGAAACTAACTGTAATGTAAAAACATGAATTTAAAGAATGAAACAAACAGAAAATTAGAATGGAAACAAGCAGGAAATTTAATCAAATAAAAACATGAAATGCAATCAAATGAAAAACAAAAAATGTAATACGGTAAAACAAACAAAACAAAAGAAAAATTAAGGAAATCAGAAAATGCAAAACAAAAAATTCAAAGCAGCAGAACAAGGAGACAATGAACTATGCAGGAAAAGAAATTGAAAACAATTAAAACAGAAACTGCAAAATAAGAAATCAGATGAATGAATGACAGAAGAAAAGAATTTCAGATAAAGAAGAAATGTAATGAGTGAAAAACATTAATGTAATGCTAAAAAAAAAACAAAACATAACACGAAATCTGATATGCAAAAAAAATAGAAAATGACGATGAATCAAAACAGAATTAACTACAAGAAATAACTAACCTTGAAACAAGAAATTATTAAACTAAACTATGTAGAAACATGAAAAAAATTACATGGATTAAGCAAACAGGAATTCAGAATGAACAAAGAAAACAGGAAATTAACAATGCAAAACAAGAAATCCTATAGTGAATGTAAAACAACAAAAAAATTAGGATGAATCAGAATAAAAAATCAAATCAACAAATGAATAAACAGAAAATCAAAAGAATGAGGAATAGGAAAATCAGAATAGCAAAATCAAATCTAAAAATCGAAAAGAAGAAGAAACATGCAATCTACTGTTTTTTTTTTCTATTATGAAAAAAATGAAGAAACGATGAAGAACATTAGAAATATGCAGACGATTAATACAGAATACAACAAATCATGCAACAAATGAAGAAAATTTTGGAAAACAACAAATATAAAGTTCGATTTTCTTTTCGGTTTAAAAAAAAAAAACAAACACACAGCATGACAGAATTTATTGAAGAAGAAAAAGAAGAAGATACAGATCGGAAGAAGAAGAAGAAGAAGAAGAATCGGAGGAAGAAGAAGAAGAAGAAGAAATCGGCTTACCGTGAAATGGAACTGGAAGAAATCGGGGAAGAGATTGTGGCGACCTCCACCGTGCTGTCACCGGACAGAAGAATCCACCACCGCCGGCTGCTGGAATTTCATTAGAGGAAAAGGGAGAAGGGGAAGGTAGGGAAGAGGAGTAGCCACCGACGATGGTGGTGGAAGGAAAGAAGAGAGGGAATAGAGGGAAAGAGGGGAAAGGAGGAGGCTTCAGCCGTGTGAGGGAGGCGCCAGTTTTTTTTTTCAAGTTTTGGGTTTTAAAAACCCCAAACCGGCTGAAACCGGTTTGAAACAAATTTTTTCAGTTTTAAAAAAATGCAAACCGGTTCAAGCCGGTTTGCTTATTATTTTTTTTAGTTTTTTTTTCAAGAAACCCAAACCGTGTAAACCGGTTGGTTATTTTATATATATTTTTTTCCAGTTTTTTTAAAAAAAAACAAAAACTATGTAAACTAGTTTATTATAAAGTTTTCAAAAATTAAAATCAAAACTTATTTATAAAGAAACTTAAAAACTATTCTAACTATTTATATTTATATTTAATTTTTTCTTTTCTAAAAAACAAACATTTAAAATGATTTTATTAACAATATAAAACTATTTTCTCTATTTTTTATTTTATTTTTAATTGAAAACTAAAACTAAACTACTATGACTATAACAAAAACTAAAATAGGCATAAAAATGTAAAATAAAACTATTTTTCATGCATTTTCTATTTTTAAATCATTTTAGCACATTTACTCGAGAACTAACATAGAATTGGGTTTTTGAAATATTATTTTATAAAATCATGCATATTTTTGATATAAAATAACCCTGAATTATA
Organism: Nuphar pumila; assembly: GCF_984573655.1. Lineage (NCBI taxonomy): Eukaryota > Viridiplantae > Streptophyta > Magnoliopsida > Nymphaeales > Nymphaeaceae > Nuphar > Nuphar pumila. Next base: position 107,729,324 of record NC_143260.1, on the reverse strand, counting down.
TGCATGATCATTAAATCACTATAAAAATTGCTAAAAATTGGCAAAAATTAACTAGACTCAATAACAAAGATGTCACTTTTTACGGAATGGAAATCCGATCTTCGGTTAGGGAGATACACTCCTAATAAGTTGGTCTTGATTCAAATAGCGATTTACGCGTGACGGCTTACTAAATGACAACGATTTGTTGTGTATTTCATGAGTCAATATAGCGATTTGTGGTGTTGTTTAGTAAATCATTATGTGTAAATCGCTATTGTGACTTACAGTGTTTTCAGAAAATGTTTGTGCGATTTACGGCGTAAATCGCTATCTAAATTAGGACCAACTTGTCGGGGGTATATCTTCCTAACCAGAGATCGGATTTCAAATCCGTAAAAAGAAGTGTCTTTCTTATTGAGTCTAATTTATTTTTGTCAATTTTCAACATTTTTTATGGTCATTTGTTTTTCCGTTTTGATTAAAAACCAGACCCCTATTATTCTGCATTATTTGAGTTGCACATGTTTTTAGTTTATTTTGTGAGAGTCATATCTCCTCAATGGGAGATCATTTTCCAAATCTGTAAATAGGGTTTTCTTTATTTATGTGTCTAGTTTATATCTAGAAATTTTTATAACTTTTTATACATTTTGATATTTTAAATTTGTTAAAATTTAGGACTAGTTACAGATTAATCTTATTTAACCATGATTAAACAAAACAGTTCTGGTTTTTTACATATTTGAAATATCAAATAAATATATAAAGTTATAAAAATTTTCAGATATAAACTAGAAAAATAAAAAAGAAAACCCTTTTTACAGATTTGATCTTCCGTTATGGAGATATGACTCTTGCAAAATGAACTAAAAAACTGAGTAACTCAAACGATATAAAGTGTGATAGGGTCTTGGTTTTTGACCAAAAATAGGTATTAAATCACCATAAAAATTTCTAAAAATTGTCAAAAATAAACTAGACTCAATAACGAAGATGCCTCTTTTTACGGATCAGAAATCCGATCTTCGATTAGGAAGATACGCCCAAAACAAGTTGGTCTTGATTCAAATAGTGATTTACGCATGACGGCTTACTGAATAACAATGATTTGTAGTGTATTTCATGAGTCACTATAGCAATTTGTGGTGTTGTTTAGTAAATCATTATGTGTAAATCTATATTATGACTTACAGGGTTTTCAGAAAATCGTTGTGCGATTTACGGCGTAAATCGCTATCTAAATTTGTTTCAACTTGTCGGGGGCATATCTCCCTAACCGGAGATCGGATTTCAAATCCGTATGAAGCGGTGTCTTTCTTATTGAGTCTAGTTTATTTATGTCAATTTTCAGTAATTTTTATGGTCATTTGTTTTACCATTTTGATTAAAAACTAAACCCCTATTATTCTGCATTATTTGAGTAGCACATTTTTTAGTTCATTTTGTGAGAGTCATATCTCCCCATTGGGAGATCATTTTTCAAATCTTTAAAAAAAGTTTTCTTTCTTTATGTGCCTAGTTTATATTTGAAATTTTTTATAACTTTTTATACATATTTGATATTTTAAATTTGTTAAAATTCAGGACTGGTTACAGATTAATCTTATTTAACCATGATTAAACAAAACAATTCTGGTTTTTTACATATTTGAAATATCAAATAAATATATAAAGTTATAAAAATTTCTAGATATAAACTAGATTAATGAACTAGTTTAATATCCCCACAACAATAAAACACGCAGGCTATGAAATGTAACCCATGCAAAATTTCAAAGGCCCACTATCGACATAGACCACACACGATGGTACAGTCAGTGTGCATGTCAGTCGGTGTTTGATGGAGTAATGTAGGATCGTCTGCTGGATATGCACAGAAGTAGAAAGAGAAGGGAGAGAGAGTGAGAGGGTTGATGTTCATGGCCTTCTCTAGGGGGAACTTTTTGCCTCCCTTGATTTCTTCTTAAGAGAGAGAGAGAGGGTTTTACAGTGTTTTACGGAGAAGAAGAAGAAGATGACAATGAAAAGTTCAAACATACATTTTTGATGGCTCAAGTTTGTTTCGCTGGATAATCATCGGATCACCGGCTCACCATCGGATCGTCGACTCACCATCGTTTCGTCGGATCACCATCGGCGAAACAATTAAGGTTCGTTTCGTTGTGTAGACTTTGAAGAGTCAACATCATCCTCGACTTTCTGGATGGAAGACATGTTTGTCCTTTTTTTGAACCGTTTGTTTTTTCTTTTTTGAATGAAGGGCATTTTTGTCATTTTCTCAAACCGTCGTTTTATGAGAAGAATAGAAAGAAAGGGTACTTAAGTCTTTGCAACCACACCAGACTCCAATGCTAAGTGATGTCAACATACACGAGAATACGAGCCCCATGTGCTTGTATACGTGGTGCTCATTCAGACCCCCAAACACAGACATGAGATTCAGTGAATCATCGGGGGAGAACATACAACACCCTCTCGAAATAAAGCATTGGTTTGGGGTATCAACAGATTTGACACATCAGTAGTTAGTTTGCCTTCACATCTTGGCTGGCTGGGTCCTACGCTCAGAGTGAGGTGGAAGTTCGGAGCTCTCGCTTTCCCCCTCTTGGATTGTATAATTCTGTTATCCTCTAGAATCTTATCGGGGTTATTAAATGGGGAGACCCAACAGCCTCCCAATCCACTGCATGATGGCTTTGGCGTTGAGGTCTCTCTCTCTCTCTTACCAAGGTGGATGGTTGCATGCAACCTAGCTTGAAATGCATCTGAAGAGTAATTTTGCAACATTTGATTTGAATTGCAGCAAGGTTTATTGGTTAATAAAACACCACTTCAGAATAGACGTAAGACTGAAAAGGACTGATCCCCATACAGAGCGGATTAGGCCTCTTGGGAATCAGTGAATTCTCTATTAATTCTAATTCTTATCTTTCGTTGGTCATGAAATGGGGGGACATAGGATCTGTAACGCCCCAACTTTTTATAGTGAAAATTTTGGAGTAAATTTTTTTTTTTTGAAATAACGGAAGTGCGAAAAACACAAGTCGGGCGCATTACAGGGTAAAACAGAGAAGTACTAAACATACCATTCATTAATTGAAACATTAATGTTATTAATTACATCCCATTACAAAAATGTAAATCTACTAATCAGAGTTCAAACAGAAAACACTGAAAAACTGAGATCTCTTGACTACTTCCAAATGCGATGCCACGATGCTCCATTTATGAATTGCCTGAAAAACATTTAAAGCAGAAGGGTCAGACTCCCCTGTTTGCGTAAGAAGCAATGTATTTATATGTGGTGCTCAGTGTCCTGTGTACAAATATGTACAACAACTGCAGATATAACTATCATGGAAGTTTATATCATTCTAAGAAGATAATTATGATTTCTAATTCATGATACAGTGCAAAAGATGACTGAACTAAATGTATATTTATCTACATTATTACAAGTTGTAGATTATACAAGTTTCACTAAAGCAAAATCAACAATATATAATTCTTCAGAGATAAGTTTCCAGTCAACTTAAATTATCTAATGCTTAACTTACTCTTACCCTGTGGGTACGTACATGCATAGACCTCGTAGTGGACCAAGACCATACGGTGAGACGCCTAGCTCTCACGAAAATACGAACGTCCACGAAGTTTGTACCACCTACCCTCTCCAAGGTAGACCATGGGTCCAGTAACATACACCATCTTTCAGGTGTACCTAGAGCCCGAAGAATCTGGTAACATATACCGTCTTTCAGGTATACCCAGAGTCTCGAAGGTTTTATATTTCATTTTACATTTTCTTTATAACCAAGTGTGAGCTATCGCACTACAAGGGGTCCGGTAATATACACCATCTTTCAGGTGAACCCAGAGCCCTGGGAAACCAGTAACATATACCGTTTTTAGGTATACCCAGTATCCCGAGAAACCAGTAACATATACCGTCTTTCAGGTATACCCAGAATCCCATAATTATTATATATGTGCCTAATTTTCATTCTTGTTTTGTTTGCATCCAGTAACATACATCGTCTTTCAGATGTACCCAGAACCTTGGGAAAACCAGTAACATATACCATCTTTCAGGTATACCCAGAATCTCATATTTAATGTGTATTTATTCTTATATGCAAGTCTTTGCACCACAGGGGACTTTTAAAACCCCAATTCATACTCAGGTTGGTCTTAGTATATGCACATTACCCATCGAATGCCTCAAAGGCACCAACCACAATTTCTCATAATTTTGGTTCAACTTTGTGTCGAGTACTTAAACATTCGGCATTTTCAGTTTTGTTTATGAGCTCGAGTGTACGTTCCGTACCCCCACTGGATATGCCGCAACATGGCATTATCCAACTTTATCATGTGTGTTCTATGTATTAGACATAATCCTAAAGTCCATATGTGAATCACATATTTAGTTTATCATCAAAACTATTTTTTTTCATAGATATTTCAGTTGCATTTCACCTAAAAAGTCTTTAGAAAACTTTTCTAAAAGAACCCTTCATGAAAATCATTTTAGAAGAACTCTTTACTCAATTTTTCATGTTTATTAGTCGACCAATAGGCTCACCGGTCGACCAACCTTTTTGGCTTCAAATCTTCTAAGAAAAATGTTATTTTTTTTTATAAAATTAGTCGACCGAAGAATTTATCAGTCGACCGGACAGACTATCTGTTTACTGGAAAAGTTTAGCAGCAGTCGACTGAAGGGTTTATCAGTCGACTAATCATAAAATTAGTCGACCGGACAGAATGGCCGTTTTCTGGAAAAATTTAGCAACAGTCGACTGAAGGGTTTATCAGTCGACTGAACAAAATATCAATTTTCTGAAAATTTTAGCGTTAGTCGACTGAAGGTTTTATCAGTCGACTGATCAGAATATCTGTTTTCTGGAAAAATTTTAGCATCAGTCGACTGAAGGTTTTATCAGTCGACTGATCAGAATGCCTGTTTTCTGGAAAAATTTTAGCATCAGTCGACTGATCAAAATGTCTATTTTCTGGAAAATTTTTAGCATCAGTCGACTGAAGGTTTTATCAGTCGACTGATCAGAATGCCTGTTTTCTGGAAAAATTTTAGCATCAGTCGACTGAAGGTTTTATCAGTCGACTGATCAGAATGTCTGTTTTCTGGAAAAAATTTAGCATCAGTCGACTGAAGGTTTTATCAGTCGACTGAACAGAATGTCTGTTTTCTGAAAATTTTTGCAGCAGTCGACTGAAGGTTTTTATCAGTCGACTGAACATATTATCAGTCGACTAACTATTGTCTCAGTCGACTAATTTTGCCGTTTTTCTGTAACTTTTTAAAAGGGCGTATCTTTTTATTTTTCAAACATTTTGATTATTCTAAATGGACTGTTTTGCCACCCCTTTCATCTTCAATGTATGGAATCTTTCAACTATAAATATGAGTGCATTCCACACTCAAAAACATCAATCCAATCGAATTACCCAATAGGAATGATATATCTTTATTTTACCATGATGTGAAATAGCAATCACGTATACATAACTTCAGACTTGATTAAAACCATTCAATCTACAAAGTAGGAAAGGTGTATTGAACAAGAAAATACAACCAAATAATAATTTCATGAATAATAATCCAAGATACGTAAGGTTCCACGCCATTTGCCTACTTTATTTTTTTGTTTCGATCTTGAATCCGTCATGGCTAACACCCACACTAAAAATATATGCATCTTCCTACATAGATTCGAACAGTAGGTTTTGATATGAGTACTACTTATTACCAGGTACACACATAAGAACAAAATGCCCTTACAAAGAACACCACAGTGCCCCAACGTTGGCCAAGGGTGAGAACCATTGGCTGAACCACTACATATTGACCTATTGGCGAGTAGGTGTTTCAACTCATGCCACCTGTGTCTCAAGGCCCTAAACATACCTACATATAGGTGGTGCTTGTCACGTAAACTCCATGATATTGCAACATAGATGTGCAACAAGGCATTAACCACTTACATACAAATAGCAATGCTTCTTACCTCTTTGGAGTCTCACGACGGCAAGGCTGCAACCCCTTCTCTTCGTTAGAGCGGCACCCCACGTCGATAATGGATGTTCACGCGTTCAGCAAGGGAGGTCCACACGGTCCACCAATGGAGGTCGACCACCACCGTGAGAGAGAGAGAGAGAGGGAGAGAGAGAGAGAGAGAGAGAGAGAGAGAGAGAGAGAGAGAGAGAGAGAGAGAGAGAGAGAGAGAGAGAGAGAGAGAGAGAGAGAGAGAGAGTTATGTCTAATGTAACTCCTTACCAAAAATCTCTCATTTAACTCCTCTATCTAGGGGAAAGTTACCAAATTTTCAAAGCATTAAATCTTCACCCAAATCTCACGTTTTTGGTGGGTGATGTCTATTTTCAACAATTCCCCCTCCTCTCTTTGGCATGATTTCCTCTAACTTCCCTCACTATTTGCTTTATGGTACCCCTCTTCCTTGTCACATGGGATTCTCCTCAATCCTTGGTAGAGCTAGATGAAAAAGCCAAAAATTTAGGCTTAATATAATCCCACGTTTTTACCCTTTTCACCAAGGTAGAAATCATCACTTTCTTGTAAAAAAAATACTTGTGCACAAGGGGTTTTGAACTTGGGTGGTGGTATCACACACCGTGTGTCCTACCACAACACCACACCATCACTTGGTGTTTACTTTTGTAGAAAAATCTCTTTATGTCACAATGGGACATTTTTCCTTGTTGATGGATTTCTTTCGTTTTCACATGGATTTTTCACTGTTTGGTCTAAACTTGCACTCGCTTACTCTAATTGTGTTTCGGATCTCACGCTATCATCCCGAAACCATCGGGTTTCCTTACTTGGCCTCGTGAACCGGGTCGGATCATCGGATCTCGTCAAGGTCCGAATCCAAGTACCCTTTCCAGTATTCGTTATTGGGTTCGCTCGACTGGCCCGCAAGCCTCAAAATCACATTGAATATCTCATAAACCATATTATCTCACGTAAACACACATTTTTATTTTATTGAAAATTCTTTAAAATTCATGGGTTTTACATCCTACCCTCCTTAAAAAGGATTTCGTCCGCGAAATCACAAACATCACTCGAGAAAAAGGTTATGGTATTTCTTACTTATTGGCATGTCTTTTCTTCCCATGGAGTCGAATCAGCTTAAACTAAATTTTCAGTAGACTTCTTCGGGCAAAACTTAGCAATATGTCCTGGTTGCTCACATTTGAAACACTTGCCATTATAGAGAGGGCAAACTCCGAAGAGATGATCCTCATCGCACCGTCGACAAATTTGTTGAACCTTTGGTTGTTGTGATTTCCTTTGCTGTTGGCGGTTCGGGTAGCCTTTTTGCCGCATTCTCTTTTTTGTAGGTGGTGTGAACTCGCTTTCACTAGGATTTTTCTCATTAGTACTCACATAAACCTTGATCTGTTGCTCGGGTTTATTCCATTGATTCTTTTGCTCTTTGACCCAATCTTCTTCCAATAGGGTCGCTACTTCGATGGCCTCATCGAGTGATTTTGGCCCTCGAGTGAACACCTTACTTCTCAAAGCTGGCTTCAATCCATGAGCAAACTTCATTGCTCGATCCTCTTCCACGGTGTATACATTTGGGCAATATCGTTCCAGACAACGAAACTTAGTGATATAATCCGCCAGTGTTGTTGCCCCTTGTTGTAGGTCTAAAAATTCTTGCATCTTCTTACTAAGTTCATGCTTAGGGAAATATGCAGAGTTAAAAACCTCCACAAACTCGTCCCAAGTAACCTTTTCATTCTGGAACTTGACCGCAAAGATCGTGTCCCACCACTTCTCAGCGTGGTCCTTTAAATGATAGGTACCAAAGTTCACCTTTTGTTCCTCTAGAACATTCAGAACACGAAAAATACGTTCTATCTTGCGTATCCATGTCTCCGTAGCTTCAGGGTTCGTCTTGCCCTTAAAAGCAGGAGGATCCATTTCCATAAAGCGCTTGTAAGTGTCTGTCCCTATGTTCTGCCTATCTTGGGCTACCTGTTGGAGGTTCGCACCCACTTGTTGCATTGCAACCACCTGCTGTTGCACAACCCCGGCAAGGTTGTTCACAGTGTCCATGATATCGTTGCACCTGGCCTCCCATGCCATCTATCAGGACAAGAAAAACATAATAATCATAATCAATAAGTTTCACAACCATACTCGCTAAGTAATAATCATAGCAATCTTTCATACTTCTCAAATGCATGATGCGCGATTCAAACAGTGCCACAATAAAATTTATTGGTGCAATAACTCATTATATACATATATTCTTCGAACGATCTCAAGCGACACCGCATAAGGCCGCTATCGTCAGAAAATCATCATTCTAGACGACCAACGTTAGAGAATTTTCACTCTAACACACTATCCGGAGAGTTACCACTCCAATATCATAAAGAAAGAGTCAACACTCGAATGACATCGTTAGGAGATCATCATTCTAACGACATTGTTGAAGAATCACCACTTCATTAGAGAATCATCATTCTAATGACATTGTTAGAGAATCACCACTCTAACGACATTGTTGAAGAATCACCACTTCAACATCATTAGGGCATCACCACCCTAATGGCATCGTTAGAGACTCACCACCCTAACAGTATCATTGAAGAGTCACCAATTCAACTATTTCATTAGAGAATCACCACTCTAATGACATTGTTAGAGAATCACCACTCTAACAACCTTCATTAGAGAATCACCACTCTAGCAACCTTCATTAGAGAATTACCACTCTAACAGCATTGTTAGGGAATCACCAGCCTAACGGCATCGTTAGAGAATCACGACTCTAACGGCATTGCTGAAGAATCACCACTCCAACAACCTTCATTAGAGAATCACCACTCTAATGGCATCGTTAGGGAATCACCACCCTAGCGGCATCGTTAGAGAATCACCACTCTAACGGTATTGCCGGAGAATCACCACTCCAACAACCTTCATTAGAGAATCACCACTCTAACATCATCGTTAGGGAATCACCAACCTAACAACATCGTTAGAGAATCACCAGTCTAACGGCATTGCTGAAGAATCACCACTCCAACAACCTTCATTAGAGAATCACCACTCTAATGACATCATTAGAGCATCACCACCCTAATGACAACGTTGGCATTACCCAGAATCACCACCTGGGCCAACTCAACTCACCACAATCCCTTTCAACTGTGGTTGGGAAACAAGAATTCCCACAACGCTTTTTCAAAAACCATAACACCCAGAAGTCTGGTGTTATGTAGTCCCCAACTATGACCCTCTCAGGAGTCGATTGCCATCATCGGCAACCCAGAAGCCATTTGCTAAACATATAACATCATTCACGTTCTCATCACCAAGAACAACTGGGGATCTACAACATCCTCCAACGAGGAACTCAAAGGTTTAACGGGCACAGACAAGGCTTTCACCTTCTGTCCGAAAGATTATTCAGGAAGGTACCCCTCATCAATGATAGAGTCACTAACATCTCCAACGAAGTTGGAAAAAAGAAAAACATTAACTTAGAGCCTCATCCGATGACTCTTATCAACAAAATCATCGTTTCCAATGCGATTGGGATAATAATTTTGATATTCGTTACGATTCACCAAATCAGTTTCGAGAAGGTAGAATATGCGAGCAGTCCCTGGGTTTTGCTCCAGAACTTCAACTCTCGCAGGAGTTGACACAAGACTAACTTGGGCAGCTATGCCCTCAAGTGCATCCATGTTTCCCATCTAGAAAAATATATACCATACTTTAGGTGGCACTCATCTTCTATGTATCCTCTAATGGGTCACAAGATGTAAATTGTCACCCACCAGCTGCATTGCAGCAGCCTGTCGGCCTACCACTTCGGCCAGGTTATGTAGCATCTCCATATATCATTGCAACGGTTTTACCCAAGCCATTCGTTTGGGAAGTAAAAGGCCATTCTAACCTTAGTTATAACTCCATGAAAATATAATATGCAATTATATGTTTTTATCTCTACATTAAGAAAACCACATTTCTATATACTTACAGAGCCATCGCGGTCGCTGAAAGAGCCAAGATCTCAGATTTTTCAGTCCTGCTCTGATACCAAAGCTGTAACGCCCCAACTTTTTATAGTGAAAATTTTGGAGTAAATTTTTTTTTTTTGAAATAGCGGAAGTGCGAAAAACACAAGTCGGGCGCATTACAGAGTAAAACAGAGAAGTACTAAACATACCATTCATTAATTGAAACATTAATGTTATTAATTACATCCCATTACAAAAATGTAAATCTACTAATCAGAGTTCAAACAGAAAACACTGAAAAACTGAGATCTCTTGACTACTTCCAAATGCGATGCCACGATGCTCCATTTATGCATTGCGTGAAAAACATTTAAAGCAGAAGGGTCAGACTCCCCTGTCTGCGTAAGAAACAATGTATTTATATGTGGTGCTCAGTGTCCTATGTACAAATATGTACAACAACTGCAGATATAACTATCATGGAAGTTTATATCATTCTAAGAAGATAATTATGATTTCTAATTCATGATACAGTGCAAAAGATGACTGAACTAAAGGTATATTTATCTACATTAGTACAAGTTGTAGATTCCACAAGTTTCACTAAAGCCAAATCAACAATATATAATTCTTCAGAGATAAGTTTCCAATCAACTTAAATTATCTAATGCTTAACTTACTCTTACCCTATGGGTACGTACATGCATAGACCTCGTAGTGGACCAAGACCATACGGTGAGACGCCTAGCTCTCAAGAAAATACGAACGTCCACGAAGTTTGTACCACCTACCCTCTCCAAGGTAGACCATGGGTCCAGTAACATACACCATCTTTCAGGTGTACCCAGAGCCCGAAGAATCTGGTAACATATACCGTCTTTCAGGTATACCCAAAGTCTCAAAGGTTTTATATTTCATTTTACATTTTCTTTATAACCAAGTGCGAGCTATCGCACTACAAGGGGTCCGGTAACATACACCATCTTTCAGGTGAACCCAGAGCCCTGAAAAACCAGTAACATATACCGTTTTTAGGTATACCCAGTATCCCGAGAAACCAGTAACATATACCGTCTTTCAGGTATACCCAGAATCCCATAATTATTATATATGTGCATAATTTTCATTCTTGTTTTGTTTGGATCCAGTAACATACATCGTCTTTCAGATGTACCCAGAACCTTGGGAAAACCAGTAACATATATCATCTTTCAGGTATACCCAGAATCTCATATTTAATGTGTATTTATTCTTATATGCAAGTCTTTGCACCACAGGGGACTTTTAAAACCCCAATTCATACTCAGGTTGGTCTTAGTATATGCACATTACCCATCGAATGCCTCAAAGGCACCAACCACAGTTTCTCATAATTTTGGTTCAACTTTGTGTCGAGTACTTAAACATTCGGCATTTTCAGTTTTGTTTATGAGCTCGAGTGTACGTTCCGTACCCCCACTGGATATGCCGCAACATGGCATTATCCAACTTTATCATGTGTGTTCTATGTATTAGACATAATCCTAAAGTCCATATGTGAATCACATATTTAGTTTACCATCAAAACTATTTTTTTTCATAGATATTTCAGTTGCATTTCACCTAAAAAGTCTTTAGAAAACTTTTCTAAAAGAACCCTTCATGAAAATCATTTTAGAAGAACTCTTTACTCAATTTTTCATGTTTATTAGTCGACCAATAGGCTCACCGGTCGACCAACCTTTTTGGCTTCAAATCTTCTAAGAAAAATGTTATTTTTTTTTGTAAAATTAGTCGACCGAAGAATTTATCAGTCGATCGGACAGAATGTCTGTTTTCTGGAAAAGTTTAGCAGCAGTCGACTGAAGGGTTTATCAGTCGACTGATCATAAAATTAGTCGACCAAAAGTTTTATCAGTCGACCGGACAGAATGGCCGTTTTTTGGAAAAATTTAGCAACAGTCGACTGAAGGGTTTATCAGTCGACTGAACAGAATATCAATTTTCTGAAAATTTTAGCGTTAGTCGACTGAAGGGTTTATCAGTCGACTGATCAGAATATCTGTTTTCTGGAAAAATTTTAGCATCAGTCGACTGAAGGTTTTATCAATCGACTGATCAGAATATCTGTTTTCTGGAAAAATTTTAGCATCAGTCGACTGATCAAAATGTCTATTTTCTGGAAAAATTTTAGCATCAGTCGACTGAAGGTTTTATCAGTCGACTGATCAGAATGCCTGTTTTCTGGAAAAATTTTAGCATCAGTCAACTGAAGGTTTTATCAGTCGACTGATCAGAATGTCTATTTTCTGGAAAAATTTTAGCATTAGTCGACTGAAGGTTTTATCAGTCGACTGATCAGAATGCCTATTAATTCTAATTCTTATCTTTCGTTGGTCATGAAATGGGGGGACATAGGATCTGTAACGCCCCAACTTTTTATAGTGAAAATTTTGGAGTAATTTTTTTTTTTTGAAATAACGGAAGTGCGAAAAACACAAGTCGGGCGCATTACAGGGTAAAAGAGAGAAGTACTAAACATACCATTCATTAATTGAAACATTAATGTTATTAATTACATCCCATTACAAAAATGTAAATCTACTAATCAGAGTTCAAACAGAAAACACTGAAAAACTGAGATCTCTTGACTACTTCCAAATGCGATGCCACGATGCTCCATTTATGCATTGCCTGAAAAACATTTAAAGCAGAAGGGTCAGACTCCCCTGTCTGCGTAAGAAGCAATGTATTTATATGTGGTGCTCAGTGTCCTGTGTACAAATATGTACAACAACTGCAGATATAACTATCATGGAAGTTTATATCATTCTAAGAAGATAATTTTGATTTCTAATTCATGATACAATGCAAAAGATGACTGAACTAAAGGTATATTTATCTACATTAGTACAAGTTGTAGATTCCACAAGTTTCACTAAAGCCAAATCAACAATATATAATTCTTCAGAGATAAGTTTCCAGTCAACTTAAATTATCTAATGCTTAACTTACTCTTACCCTGTGGGTACGTACATGCATAGACCTCGTAGTGGACCAAGACCATACGGTGAGACGCCTAGCTCTCACGAAAATACAAACGTCCACGAAGTTTGTACCACCTACCCTCTCCAAGGTAGACCATGGGTCCAGTAACATACACCATCTTTCAGGTGTACCCAGAGCCCGAAGAATCTAGTAACATATACCGTCTTTCAGGTATACCCAGAGTCTCGACGGTTTTATATTTCATTTTACATTTTCTTTATAACCAAGTGCGAGCTATCGCACTACAAGGGGTCCGGTAATATACACCATCTTTCAGGTGAACCCAGAGCCCTGGGAAACCAGTAACATATACCGTTTTTAGGTATACCCAGTATCCCGAGAAACCAGTAACATATACCGTCTTTCAGGTATACCCAGAATTCCATAATTATTATATATGTGCATAATTTTCATTCTTGTTTTGTTTAGATTCAGTAACATACATCGTCTTTCAGATGTACCCAGAACCTTGGGAAAACCAGTAACATATATCATCTTTCAGGTATACCCAGAATCTCATATTTAATGTGTATTTATTCTTATATGCAAGTCTTTGCACCACAGGGGACTTTTAAAACCCCAATTCATACTCAGGTTGGTCTTAGTATATGCACATTACCCATCGAATGCCTCAAAGGCACCAACCACAGTTTCTCATAATTTTGGTTCAACTTTGTGTCGAGTACTTAAACATTCGGCATTTTCAGTTTTGTTTATGAGCTCGAGTGTACGTTCCGTACCCCCACTGGATATGCCGCAACATGGCATTATCCAACTTTATCATGTGTGTTCTATGTATTAGACATAATCCTAAAGTCCATATGTGAATCACATATTTAGTTTATCATTAAAACTATTTTTTTTCATAGATATTTCAGTTGCATTTCACCTAAAAAGTCTTTAGAAAACTTTTCTAAAAGAACCCTTCATGAAAATCATTTTAGAAGAACTCTTTACTCAATTTTTCATGTTTATTAGTCGACCAATAGGCTCACCGGTCGACCAACCTTTTTGGCTTCAAATCTTCTAAGAAAAATGTTATTTTTTTTTATAAAATTAGTCGACCGAAGAATTTATCAGTCGACCGGACAGACTGTCTATTTTCTGGAAAAGTTTAGCAGCAGTCGACTGAAGGGTTTATCAGTCGACTAATCATAAAATTAGTCGACCGGACAGAATGGCCGTTTTCTGGAAAAATTTAGCAACAGTCGACTGAAGGGTTTATCAGTCGACTGAACAAAATATCAATTTTCTGAAAATTTTAGCGTTAGTCGACTGAAGGTTTTATCAGTCGACTGATCAGAATATCTGTTTTCTGGAAAAATTTTAGCATCAGTCGACTGAAGGTTTTATCAGTCGACTGATCAGAATGCCTGTTTTCTGGAAAAATTTTAGCATCAGTCGACTGATCAAAATGTCTATTTTCTGGAAAATTTTTAGCATCAGTCGACTGAAGGTTTTATCAGTCGACTGATCAGAATGCCTGTTTTCTGGAAAAATTTTAGCATCAGTCGACTGAAGGTTTTATCAGTCGACTGATCAGAATGTCTGTTTTCTGGAAAAAATTTAGCATCAGTCGACTGAAGGTTTTATCAGTCGACTGAACAGAATGTCTGTTTTCTGAAAATTTTTGCAGCAGTCGACTGAAGGTTTTTATCAGTCGACTGAACATATTATCAGTCGACTAACTATTGTCTCAGTCGACTAATTTTGCCGTTTTTCTGTAACTTTTTAAAAGGGCGTATCTTTTTATTTTTCAAACATTTTGATTATTCTAAATGGACTGTTTTGCCACCCCTTTCATCTTCAATGTATGGAATCTTTCAACTATAAATATGAGTGCATTCCACACTCAAAAACATCAATCCAATCGAATTACCCAATAGGAATGATATATCTTTATTTTACCATGATGTGAAATAGCAATCACGTATACATAACTTCAGACTTGATTAAAACCATTCAATCTACAAAGTAGGAAAGGTGTATTGAACAAGAAAATACAACCAAATAATAATTTCATGAATAATAATCCAAGATACGTAAGGTTCCACGCCATTTGCCTACTTTATTTTTTTGTTTCGATCTTGAATCCGTCATGGCTAACACCCACACTAAAAATATATGCATCTTCCTACATAGATTCGAACAGTAGGTTTTGATATGAGTACTACTTATTACCAGGTACACACATAAGAACAAAATGCCCTTACAAAGAACACCACAGTGCCCCAACGTTGGCCAAGGGTGAGAACCATTGGCTGAACCACTACATATTGACCTATTGGCGAGTAGGTGTTTCAACTCATGCCACCTGTGTCTCAAGGCCCTAAACATACCTACATATAGGTGGTGCTTGTCACGTAAACTCCATGATATTGCAACATAGATGTGCAACAAGGCATTAACCACTTACATACAAATAGCAATGCTTCTTACCTCTTTGGAGTCTCACGACGGCAAGGCTGCAACCCCTTCTCTTCGTTAGAGTGGCACCCCACGTCGATAATGGATGTTCACGCGTTCAGCAAGGGAGGTCCACACGGTCCACCAATGGAGGTCGACCACCACCGTGAGAGAGAGAGAGAGAGAGAGAGAGAGAGAGAGAGAGAGAGAGAGAGAGAGAGAGAGAGAGAGAGAGAGAGAGAGAGAGAGAGAGAGAGAGAGAGAGAGAGAGAGAGAGAGAGAGTTACGTCTAATGTAACTCCTTACCAAAAATCTCTCATTTAACTCCTCTATCTAGGGGAAAGTTACCAAATTTTCAAAGCATTAAATCTTCACCCAAATCTCACGTTTTTGGTGGGTGATGTCTATTTTCAACAATTCCCCCTCCTCTCTTTGGCATGATTTCCTCTAACTTCCCTCACTATTTGCTTTATGGTACCCCTCTTCCTTGTCACATGGGATTCTCCTCAATCCTTGGTAGAGCTAGATGAAAAAGCCAAAAATTTAGGCTTAATATAATCCCACGTTTTTACCCTTTTCACCAAGGTAGAAATCATCACTTTCTTGTAAAAAAAATACTTGTGCACAAGGGGTTTTGAACTTGGGTGGTGGTATCACACACCGTGTGTCCTACCACAACACCACACCATCACTTGGTGTTTACTTTTGTAGAAAAATCTCTTTATGTCACAATGGGACATTTTTCCTTGTTGATGGATTTCTTTCGTTTTCACATGGATTTTTCACTGTTTGGTCTAAACTTGCACTCGCTTACTCTAATTGTGTTTCGGATCTCACGCTATCATCCCGAAACCATCGGGTTTCCTTACTTGGCCTCGTGAACCGGGTCGGATCATCGGATCTCGTCAAGGTCCGAATCCAAGTACCCTTTCCAGTATTCGTTATTGGGTTCGCTCGACTGGCCCGCAAGCCTCAAAATCACATTGAATATCTCATAAACCATATTATCTCACGTAAACACACATTTTTATTTTATTGAAAATTCTTTAAAATTCATGGGTTTTACAGGATCGCCTCCCAACTCAGTGCCACATGGTGATCAATATTCTCCAGCAATTTGAGATGCACTAGGTTTGTTGGTAATAAGTACCATTCATCTTACACACTACAACGTCCAATGAAAGGGTTTCTCATGTTTTTTGAGAGACGTTTATCGAAGCAGGTTATATGCCCCCCGTCCCAGATGCGTGTTTGGGGGTCCGAATGAGTGCCATGTATATAAGCACGTGGGGCTTGTATCTCCGTGTGTGTCAGCATCACTTAGCATTAGTGTTGAAGTTTGGTATGGTTGCAAAGACTTAAGTACCCTTTCCTACCATTCTTGTCATAAAACGATGGTTTGAGAAACGGATAAAAATGTTCTCCATCCAGAAAAAGGAGGATGATCTTAACTCTTCAAAGTCCAAACGTTTTATTTTTGCCCTAAGCAGTAAACTCCTATGCTGTCGTCGGATCACCCTTTGACGATGCATCATCTATTATAACAAGAACTCCCTTTGATGACACATCATTTGCCATCGTCTGTTGTCGTCGGAGCACTCTTTGTCATCGTCTGTTGTCGTCGGAGCAATCTTTGCCATCGTATGTACAATAGGAGCATTGTTGCCACCATCAGCCGCATTTACCTTATGGGTGTTTATCCTCCACTGTCGGATTACCAAACTCCTATCATTTTGGTAAGTTTCATGTAAGGTTTTGTTATGTAAACAAATCGATTTGTAAATCTGAATGATAAATCTTATAACTGGTTGTACTATTCATGCTAAATAACACTTATTTTCATAATGAAACAAATCGATTTGTACCTATCCACCTTCTTAGCATCGAAAAATAGTTAGCATGATTTGTTTTTATGAAAACCAAAGATTACAATGATATGTACTTATGAAGGCTAAATTTTTACAATGATTTGTATGTTGGAATGCAATAATGATTTATACATTTAATGCAGTAGCGATTTGTACATTCGATGCAACAACGATTTATAAGTTTGAAGCAATAGCGATATGTATTTATGATTTATGAAGTTACCACGATTTGTACTTAAATTTGCTAAATCGTACATTGATGTTTACTTATGAAGCCCAAACGTTACAACAATATGTACTTATGAAGGATGAAATTTCTACAATAATTTGTATGTTTGAAGCAACAACGATTTATACGTTTGATGTAGTAGCGATATGTATTTATGAAGTTACCTCAATTTGTACATAAATTTGCTAAATATTACAATGATGTTTACTTATGAAGCCAAATATTGCGACGATTTATAATGTTGGTGATTGTGTAATGAATATGCTAATTTGTAATAATATATACTTGGGGAGGCGGTTGTAATATATAATGATGTGGTTAAATTTATGTGTTGTGCAGGTTAACAATGACTAAAAATCGTAAGACAAGAAAGCCCCCGTCATTTGAGGGGATGACTACTGAAGAAATTATCTGCCAGTCTGATATATATGAGCATTATGAAACATACCAAAATATAATGAAGATTGAGAATGATAAAGACAGGGACAAAGCGTTGGAATTTTATAATGCAGAGCCTGATCCATCCGGTATTGAAGATAAGGAGCAAAGGAAGAACTAAATATGAAGAAGAAGAAGGATGACTGAGAGAATGAAAAACAAAGAAAGAAGGAGGAGGAGAATGAAAAGCAAAGAAAGAAAAGACAAAAGAATAAGGAGGGAGAGGATGAGGAGAGGGAAAGGCAAAGAAAAAATAAAAAGAATGAGGAAGAGAAGGAAAGACAATTGAGGAAGAAGAAGGAGAAAGAGGAGAAGGAGGAGAGGGAAAGGCAAATGAAAAATAAGGAGAAAGAGGAAGATAGGGAAAGGAAATTGAAGAAGAAGGAGAACGAGGAAGAAAAGGAAAGATAAATGATGAAGATGAAAGGGAAAAGGCAAAAGAAGAAGCACCAGGATGAGAAAGAGAAGGAAAGACAAAGGAAGAAGAAGGAGGACGAGGAGGAGAAGGAAAGGCAAATGAAGGAGAAGGAGGACGAGGAAGAGAATGAAAGGCAAAGGAAGGAGAAAGAGGATAAGAAAGATAAGGAAAGAGAAAAGAAGAAACAAGAGGAGGAAGAGAAGAAAAAGAAAAGGAAAATGCATGAAGAAGAAGAGAAGGAAAGTGAAAGAAAGGAAGAAGTAGAAAAGCAGAAGAGGGAGGCGAACGAGCGAACAAAGGAAGAAGTACAAAAGCAAAGGAGGGAGGCGGCAGAGCAAAGGAGCAACAAGAAAAGCAGAGGAGGAGGAGAGATTGAACGACGAACAAGAAAAGCAGAGGAGGAGGAGCGAATGATGGAGCAACAAGAAAGGTAGAGGTGAGAGGGAGGGGATGAAGAGGAGAAAAGTATGACTAAGGTACATAAATCGCTCATGTCTGTCATAATTTACTATGATAGGTATTATTATGTATAACGATTATTGTGATAGCGATTACTATGTATAGTGATTACGGTGATAGCGATTATTATGTATAGCGATTACTATGTATAACGATTACTGTGACCTATGTATAGCGATTATGGTGATATCAATTATGTAACGATTTACTATGATAAGTATTATTATGTATAGTGAATACTGTGATAGCGATTACTATATATAGCGATTACTGTGATAGTGATTAGTATGTATAACGATTACTGTGATAGTGATTACTATGTATTGCGATTACTGTGACCTATGTATAACAATTATTATAATAGCGATTAGTATGTATAACAATTACTTTGATATCAATTATTGTGTATATGATTACAGTGATAACAAATATACAACGATTATTGTGATTTGATATGAATAATATGTTATTTTATGTTATAAGGAGGTCAGAAGAAAAGTAGAGCACTAGGTGAAAAGCTTAGAGAGCGATGTCAGTGGCCTGTAGTTCTGTTATGGTATGGACAACTGAGTGAATATCAGAAGGACCGATTACAAAATATGCACTTCGATGGCCTTCTGGACCAACATTATTTTGAAACGTGCGGGAACACCATGACCCACCTGGTCAATAAGTGGAATCATAAGATGAACACATTCCAGTTTGATGGTTTTGAGTGATACCATGACCCTCAAAGATGTGGCACAAATTACAGGTCTTAAATGTCATAAAAGTGCCGTCCTAACATAAAATTCAAACTATAACGCAAGGGATAAGTGCACGACCCTTCTAGGAATGTCAATGGAGGACTGAGGTCAATGTATTTCTGATGAAAGCAATTCCACATCGATGAAAGTTTCTTCTTTCCATAATAAATGAGAAGGTTGGTCCGCTATATGTGCATCGGAAAGAGCTGACCAAGAGTTGTGCGGCTTCCTTCTTTAATTTTTTGAACTTACTTTATTTTCAGATTTGTCTGGTTCGAGGTTAAGTTACCTATGACTGCAGTTCTTGAAAGACTTAGATGAAGTCGACAACTATGCATGAGGTGCTGCTATGTTCGTACACTTATACAATCAATTTTACCGTGTGAATAAAAATACAAAAACTGTCAGAAGATTTTGGCCATTTGTTTAGGTAATTGTTTATTACATATTTACTAGTTGTAGACTAAGATCATTGAAGGTTATAGTCTTACTAATATATTATTTTTGTAGTCCTGAACGTGAGAGCATATTGTCGTCTTATGCCCTCAGTATGACCCTGCGATTTATGATTTTCCCAAGATCGACCGGTGAGCTACAATAAATATCAAGAAGGATAATGCTAAGTTCATTTTAGATAATCTACAATTAAATGAGGTAAATAGTTTAAAATCGTTTACAATCATTTTAGCATTTATCATTCATAGTATAAATCGTTGAAATATTTAGCATTCTTAAGTAATTAACGCTGCGGGATTTTGTCTTCATTAGTACAAATTGTTATCGAATTAGCATTTAACATTCATTAGTATAAATTGTTCTAATGTTTAACATTCTTAAGTAATGATCGTTGAAGGATTTTGTATTCCTTAGTACAAATCGTGACCGCTTTAGCATTTAACTTTTATTAGTATAAATCGTTGTAATGTTTAGTATTCTTAAGTAATCATCATTACAGGATTTTGTCTCCGTTAGTTTAAATCGTTATAGTGTTAGCATTTAGCATTCATTAGTATAAATCATTGCAATGTGTAGCATTCTTAAGTAATGATCGTTGTAGGATATTGTCTTCGTTATTATAAATCGTTGTAATATTTAACATTCATCAGTGTAAATCATTTTAATACAAAGCACTCATTAGTAACAATCGTTATAATATATTTAGCACTCGTTATTATAAATCATTTTAATATTTAACATTCATTAGCATGAATAATTATGTCTATACTTAAACCACAATCTCCAATGTACAAGTTGTGTGGAGACCGTACGAAGATGGGGAGGACGAGTACCAAGAGGTTGTTGCTGAGGCTGCAAGACTTTCTGACTGCGATATTTGGCTGTTTAGCAAATTTGAACTGAGTTGTAGCATGGTAGTCGAGTTCTCCTTTAAGCTGACTTAAGACAATCGACCCCAAAGCAACCTCTGGTAGTGACAATAAAGATGAATAGTGGTGGGGCCCGGAACATGAATTGACATGAACACTTCAGAAAATAATTGGATAGCTGAAACAAAAGATGTGTTTGTGCCATAACATATGATTATAAAGAACGACAATATGACCCCAACCATTTCAAAAATATTGAGAACCCATGCATCAAAATTTGAAGATTAAAAAGAAGCAACATAAAAGTAAGGTCTCTCTTGTCCCCCAACATGTCGTCTCCCAACATAAAAATAACATTCATCGTGTCCTTTCAGCTACAACGATGATTTTCATAGTTGCAGTACACGATTAAGAGACAACACAACTCACAAAGAATAAGGTAGTCTCTGCCACAAGGTTAGAGATGTTGGAGAGGGAGAACAAGAAGTTACGAAAGCAGATGCATAATTTGAGATAATAAATGTAGTAACAATATGCTACACTAACAGTGATGATTACCAGTAGTTTTAATAAGATCAAGGGAACCAAGAGGCCACCGAGGAAAGAGAGTCCACCAAGGAAAAGAAAGATACAATTTGTATGTCACAATCCATCTGAGTCATCAAGTGCCACTGAATAAACATTATGTGATTTTTGTATCCTAATAATTATTTGTTGTAATTCTATAATTTTTTGTTGTAATTCTATAATTATTTTTTATAACACGACATTCTATAATTGTATAATTCTTTTTAAAATAAGTGTAACACACAAGTGTCACTGAACAAATCATTGTAATGTTTGACTTTCACAAATAAAAATTAAAAAAGCGTTTAACATTGTGTACTGTGGAAATTATGATTTGCTCTTACGACCTGTCTTCCTATCACAATTTACACAAATCAGGTCAGGTCGGGTTTTACATAGAATAAGGTTTTACACAGATCTATATTAGGGTTTTACGCACGTGTACCTCTTCTTCTTCTTTTTATGTCGTTCTTTTTTCTTCTTCTTTTTATGTCATTCTTTTTTTTTCTTTTTTCTTTTTTCTTCTTTCTTTTTCTTTGTTCTGTCTACTTGTGCATGATAGATAGGGGGGGGGGGGTGATGTTAATAATTGATGATAGATTTGTTCCGTCTACTTTGATATATTTCTTGACAAATACACCATGATGTTTATTGATAAAGTATAAATCGAGGTAACTTGATAAATACAAATCGACTTACAACTAAATTGATTTAAGTTTTATACTATAACAATATTTTAGTAACAAAGGCAAATCGTTGTGGCGAACATAGACGTCATTGCATAAATCATGATATTTGTTGCAACATTTATATCTCACAACTTTCTTGGATCAATACAAGCTACCTAGATCTAAAAGCATAAGTTGGCATGTTACTTGATGACTTTAAAGTACAAGTCAGAAATGATTTGTGCTATCACGATTTGCTTAATACTGATTGGCTTGCAACCAGTTATAACTCTTTGTTGTAACGTAACATTCTATAAATATATAATTCTTTCAATAACATATCCTAATTTGTTTTTTATAGAGAAAGTGTTCTATCATGATTTGTTCAGCCATGAACATAAAGCATAAACAATTTATCCTATCATGATTTGCTTTTATGAGTTTTGTCTATGTAAACAATATGTTCTATCGTGATTTACATAATGACTGATTCATAAAAGGCTGAAAAGAAAAGTAATAAACAAATCGACACGATATTTAGAATTAGTAAAATACCTAAACAATACAAATTCATATATTTTGATATTTGAAAAGGAAGTTCGCATAAGAGAGAAAATTTGTATAAAGTCCACAATTTTTTTAGAATTTTGAAATGAATTAAAAAGACATTTTTGTGAATTATTATAGTGAATTCATTATAAGTTTTTTTCTGAAAACTTATCAGTTGACTAATTAGCAAATTCATTATCGATAATATTTCAACATTTATTCAAGTTATTTAATGTTTAATTAATTTTTTTTTAGATCTTTACAGAGTATTTGGATTGACCCAAATAGATATGGAAAGAGTTTAGACTCTGATGAGGGTTTGGACCAGACCTATAAGAGATTTGGATCCATTTAAGACCCAAATAGATCTCCTCCAATGTAAAAAGTACTTTAGATCCATTTAGAGACCAAATTGGATTCAACTAAGAAAATAATATATCGATTCTACTTGAAGACTCAATTAGATCCCATTATGTAAATTAACATTTGGACCCATTTGGAGATCCAATTGGATTTCAATAAGTAAATAAGGCTTTTAGATCTATTTGAGACCTAAATGGATCTCATGAAGGTAAATGAATTTGTTTGGATCTGAATTCTATTTGAGACCCAAAAAGATCATACTTAAGAAAATAAGATTTATATTCACTTATGATCTAAATGAATCTTTTTAGTGTATCGTGAATTTTACTAGAATATAATAAGTTTTGGATCTATCTAAATTTCAAATGGATCATACTTAAATAAATAGAATTTGGGTTCATTTGAGACCCAAATAAATTTAATTAATTAATATATATATATATATAGAGAGAGAGATACACATTTATATATATATATATAATAGTTTAGATTGAGTTTGGATTTGATGAGAGCTAAATGAGTTTTACAACCAACCCAATCCAATCACTCCCCCACCTAAACCCATTCTCTCAATCGAATACATCCTATCCCACCAAATCCGTTTGACCTATCGTGGTATTTATATAGCCACATCCATAAAGCAAAAATGATTTATCCTATAGCGATTTGACTTTACGAACTTTGTCTATGTGAACGATATGTCCTATCGCGATTTACACAATGTCTGATTCATAAAATGCAGAAAAGAAAAATAATAAACAAGTCAACACGATGTTTAGACTTAGTAAAGTACAAATCAAGGTAGCTTCATAAATACAAATCAATTTACAACTTGATACCGATTTAAGTTTTATATTAAAACAATATTTTAGTAACAATTGCAAATTGATATAAGTAAATCACAATATTACACAATGATATCATTCACAAAGACAAACAAAGACATATCATTGTCGTAGTAACTTTATAAACATAAATAGACGTGATTTACAACCACATGCATTTATAAACAATATGAATATTTAGTTACAATACATCATGACCAACAGTTTGACCATGAAACGATTTATATTATGAAGATCTTATCTTGATATTCTATTTTCTATAGCGATTTGCAAATGAAATGATATTTTTTAATTTATGCACAATATAATTTATTTGTTTATTATATACTTTGTGCATAATTTTTTAAAATAAGTAGGATGTGAAACAACATTTCTTTTATAAATAAGTGACACATCGCACACGTTTCAGAGGGTGTTGCTTCGCTTTGCTTCGTGAGTAAAGAATAGACAAACCGATGTTTCCTTTATAAATGACGTGTTCGGGAGACAAACATATAACCTGCTTTATCGCAAATGGAGTCTCAATGGCGAGGAAGGAGACAATGATAACTATATGGCCAATAACAACGAATCAGGCATATATTTTATAAATGCGACAATTCATATATTCAATTTGTCTCTTTTCTATCATATATTTGATTTGTTTTGTGTACTGTAGAAATGAATTGCAATATAATGCGATAGATCATTTATTGAATATTCTGCTAATGTCAGTGGAACATCTACAGAAAAAGGTGCCCGAAAACTCAGCAAAGAGCTCCAAGACAACATCAACCGACTGCGAGATGAATTTGCAGAAGGAAACACTATCAGTAATTTTGTATGTATGAAACCATTATCAGTTATACATTTACGTATGCCATGGGTATGTATATTAACACGTGCATATTTGTTGCAAACAAACTATATACGATTTCGTCATGTATATTCAAAGCAACACAACAACCAATACTAGACGCGTCATCAACCCTTATTTCATGGTATGTCAGTTCTTTATATATATATATTATTTATTCTTGCTGCTTCATGTTTTAACCTTACTATTATCACTGTTTCGTTCAACAGAATTTCGTTCGCTGACTGCCATACGCCACTGGATTTCAAGATAGACTACAATGTTGGGGTAACGATGATTACTTTGGAGACTTTTGGTCAAGTGGAAAGGAAAGTGAAGAAACCTGTTGTCCAAGGTTTGTGAGGCATAACAGTCCTAACACGATTTCTACTATCGATTGGTAAGATATTATATCGATTTAAGATATTATTTTGATTCTTAATATTGATTTGTATACTGATTCTCAATATCAATTTTTAAGCTATCAATAGGAATTTTCATATCGATTTGTCAGATATTTTATCATCGATTTGCAGATATTGATTCCTACATTATGGCGATCGTCTAAGCATTGGGCCTTATACGTGATGGATTTACAAAAACAATAACTATGGTGCTACAACTCATTGAACTTTCATGCTGGTATAGAACGTGACATTATGTATTTGGTAATTTTCTATATATAAGTGTATCATATCTTGTACGGTGGCTCAGAATTTAATTGCTTCTGCATTAACCACATGTGAGATTCCTCAAAAACATCTTGAGTGTAGACATTGGAGAGTGAATGTTTCACTATACACTCGATGCTCCTTTACAAAATAATAATGTCAATTATGGCATATTTATAAAAAAGTATATTGAAGCAATATATAATAGACAAGAACCTGATTTCGATGTTGTATGCTCTATACTTAAACACGTTTTATTATCCTATATTATTGGGGACTCAATTTCTATATTGGTCTCACATTATCTTTTTGTTACAGGATGATATACCTGGATTCCACATAGAACTATACAAAAAATTGATGGAGTTTCTAATTGCGGAAGAGAAAAAAACTCAGACGGCAAGAATACCTAGAAGGCAACAAACAACGCGAGCCCCCCAGGAGTAATATGATGTACATAGATTTTTAACAGATTTTATAGAGTGTGTATACAAATTTTGTAAGACTGTATATACAAATTATGTAAATCTCTCTAGGTTAAAATAAAATTCAGCAATTATCTCGATTTCAAGAGGAATGCTAATAAATGTGGATATCAAGAGGAATGCTGATATATACTTCCAGAATAGAAAGATCTGTGTTTTCCATCCTTTAACATATGACACTATGTAAATTGATGTGGTTGTAAATCGCGTCGATGGGCTACATGATAAAATGCTTTTACTAAGCACATCAATAAGTTAGACTGTTATTTGTAGCAAAGGCAAATTGTTGTCTCTAACATAGACGTTATTGTGTAAATCGCTATAGAACACTATATGGTATAACAATTCAAATATAGTATATGTACAATGATTTGTATATGTAAAAGCTAGATGTGACAACAATTTTTACTTTTAATACAGTTTATTCACACAACTTTTTGAGCAATGATTCAACTATAGTATATGTACAACGATTTGTATATTTGAAGGCTAGATGAGACAACAATTTTTACTTTTAATACAGTTTATTCACAAAATAACTTTTTGCACAATGATTCAACTACAATATTTGTACAACGATTTGTATATGTGAAGGCTAGATGAGACAACGATTTTTACTTTTAATACAGTTTATTTACGGAACAACTTTTTGCACAATGATTCAAATATAATATATGTACAACGATTTGTAGTTGTGAAGGTTAGATGAGACAATGATTTTTACTTTTAATACAATTTATTCATAGAAAATTTTTTGCTCAACGATTCAACTACAACATATGTACAATGATTTGTATATACGAAGGCTAGATGAGACAACAATTTTTACTTTTAATACAATTTATTTATAAAACAACTTTTTACGCAATGATTCAAATACAATATATATACAACGATTTATATATGTGAAGGCTAGATGAGACAACGATTTTTACTTTTAATACAGTTTATTTACAGAATAACTTTTTGCACAATGATTGAACTAGAGTATATGTATAACGATTTATATATGTGAAGGCTAGATGAGTTAATAATTTTTACTTTTAGTACAGTTTATTCACAGAACAACTTTTTGCGTAACGATTCAACTACAGTATGTGTATAAGGATTTGTATATGTGAAGACTAGATGAGACAATAATTTTTACTTTTAATGCAGTTTATTCACAAAAAAACTTTTTGCATGATGATTCAACTATAGTATATGTACAACGATTTGTATATGTGAAGGCTAGATGACATGACAATTTTTACTTTTAATACTGTTTATTTACAAAACAACTTTTTCGTAACGATTCAAATACAATATATATACAACAATTTGTATATGTGAAGGCTAGATGAGACAACAATTTTTACTTTTAATACAGTTTATTCACAGAACAACTTTGTGCAACAATTCAACTATAGTATATGTATAACGATTTGTATATGTGAAGGCTAAATGAGACAATAATTTTTACTTTTAATATAGTTCATTCACAAAACAACTTTTTGTGCAACAATTCAATTACAGTATATGTATAACAATTTGTATATGTGAAGGCTAGATGAAACAATGATTTTTACTTTTAATACAGTTTATTCATAGAATAACTTTTTGTGCAATAATTCAACTACAATATATGTATAACGATTTGTATATGTGAAGGTTAGACTATACAACTATTTTTACTTTTAATACAGTTTCTTCATAAAATAACTTTTTTCATGTGAAGGCTACACAAGACAATAATTTTGTACTAATGGTATAAGCATTGAACAACGACGATTTACCCATGACATTTACCAATGGTATAAAAAATATAGCTCTGTAGGCTAGATGAGACAACAATTTATACATGTGAAGGATACATATTACAACGATCAATTATGTTAATACAATCAAATACAATTATGTAGCTAAAGAATTTACATGCGATTCTTGTGTTCCATTGCTTACTTTTGAATTAAACTGATCCTATCAAGAAACATAATAATATAAGACACTATATTAAGTTTAACAAGAAATGAAAACATCCTCCAAACATTAATTACATACCAAAAGATTTATAAAACTTATCCCATCATTCCACTCAAACTGGTCGGGAGGATTGAAGGTTCTAACGTTGTAGTGCACGTCTGTAGGGTATTGCTGCATGTTGAAAATTATACAAGTTAGATATTGATAAGTTGCACGAAATGCAATTTACATGAGAAACAATATAATGTATTACATATATGTTCATGTGAAACACTTGGTTGCTTTTGCTTAGGGGTTGGTTGTTTCCTTGCCAACCAATTCTAGTGCACCCTTTGTCTTTTGACGACTACGATCAGAGGCATGTTTCCTTCTGATACCCTTCGCTATGTGAATTTGTCCATCATAATCTACAATATTGACTCCTGACTTGCTGAATATGATGTTTACGCTTCGGTGCAACTTCACAAGCGGGTCAGATGAAGCGTGATTTTCACCTTCGTTGTTCGCTCCTATTTTCTTAGACTGGTATTTATGAGCTACAACAGACTGACGATAAATTAACTGCACATTTTCAAGTAACTCCCTTGACATTTTTCTCATGCATACATAGCCTTCTTCACTTTTCAATGCCAAATCTGCAACATGCATAAGTGACCTACATAGATGTTGATAACGGAAAGCTGTGTGACACTTCTCATCAATACCAGATGGACTGATATTATTTGTATCCAGCAGTTCATTTTTTGCTTGTCTCGTCTATCTTCACATTAAATATGACTCAGGAATTTCTTGTATCTTTTCTTGGTTAAGTGCCTTTAATGCATGACGACATAAAATACCTTTGAATTCATACATTTTGCATGTACATTCAACTGTTCCATTGTCAACATTGTACGTAACATATGCTTCTTATCTTTTCAGATGCTCTTCGCCCTCCCATACAATATGGTATTGTGTATATTGATCAAACTTTTGTAATCGTTATTTTAAAATAGATTTTTCATTGAAATACTTTAGAAAATCATCAATCAAGTAATAAAACTGACTTTTCACTTTTGTGGCAAGTACAGATCGATCCACAGGGAATGGGATACACTTAATTTAAATCGAATAATTGCATTTTATTGATATTAATAATGTAAACTTGTTCAATTACAATCAATAAGACAATCAAAACAAATTGAATAGGTACGAAAGTAAAACTACAAACTGACTCCAAAGCTTTAATGAAATGTGCTAATATGGTGCTTTGTATCACCTACAAAACACGAAAACAAAATTAGTATAAATCATGAGGAGAATTAAGAAAACTACGTCTATACTACTGTTAAAATTAACTATTTAAGCAAAACTACACTTAAGACAAAAAGAACAATGACTAATTATATTAAACCACACTAAACTAAGCTAAAAATAACTCCGTACTTATACTAAAACTCTGCTAATACACTTAAAAATGAAAATATAAAACTTATATAAAATAAAAAATGACAGTTATATCCCAACGTAACACTAAACCCTAATTCCTGACCGACTTTTAGAAACTGAATAATAGATGGCCTAAACAAAGTCCGATCAAAGTGATTTTTGTTTTGTTAGATTTTTGACTCGATCAGAAATCCAACAGAACTTTCGGATTGCAAAAATTCCTCCGAGAACTCCGAATATAAGTATCACAAATTCAGTGAAAATTCGGTAACAGGTCTATCAAGGAAAATGAATTTCGCAAGGGATAAAATAACAAAGAAACTCTAACCTAAATGCTAACCACGCTACTAAAACATGCATGTACTAATTACTACACTAATTACACTATTAAACTACAGAAAAAAACAACTTAATCTATTGATTTTGCTCGTAAAGACCGACAAATCTGACTAGAGATGAGGCTCTAGCCGGTTTTAGCGTGTGAGGCTAGAACTATTGCGATGAAGCTATAAAACATAAATGAAAATTATTCTACCCTAACTACGTTGTATATCAGACTAGATGCTAACTAAATGACACTTAAAAACATGCTAGAAACAGTAAAGTAACAACAACCTAACAAGCCCTAATCTATTACAAAACACTAAAATCGACTAAAATGTAAATGCATCTAGGCAATGGTAAGCATCATAGCTAAACTAATATATACAAGCAAAGTTCAACAAATAAAACTAAACTAATACTAAACTACTCATGAATAAGAAGATAAACTGACAAAGCTATGCTGCTAAAACAAAAAATAGCAAACTAAACACTATTTGAAACCCACCTAAATCGGTTAGAAGAACCCAAACCGATTTTGACCTTCGGGTTTCACAATTACTACAACCAATGAAAACGACAGGAAATAACTAATCTAACTTACCTATGCTACACAGTAAAATGTAAATTAACTACTTACACTAAATAATGTTGTAAAATAGAAGAATGCTAGAACATCTGCCCTTTGAAAAATGTTGCCATCGGCTAGAAGAACTCTATCCGATTTAAGGCATTAGAGTGGTAAAATATTTTCAATGAAAATAGAATCAAAGGAGCAGGAATATCAGAACACAATTAATCTAAAAACTCAAACAAACCCTATACTAAAATATGCAGAATATATGACATGATGCCTCAAAACAAAACAATAAGAAACGGCTAGAAGAACTCTAGCCGATTCTAGCGCACAAGCTAAAACAACTAAAATCAAACTTTAAACAATGATACTAATTTGCTAATTAAACTCTACACTCGATCTTAGAACACTGGTTTAAGCGTGTACTTATGCTAAGGCCGACGAAAATACAAATCTATAAAGAAAACAAAGAAAAACAAACTACTACAAATGGGTTTTAGCTAGAAGAAGTGGGGAAAGAGACAAACCTCATGCGTGGGTTGTCCAACGAATGGAGAGGTCGATGGTGAGTGGATTAAGCTAGAGGAAATTGCGTCCAGAAGTCTTCAATGATACTTCCGGTATGCCATGATGTTGGCCTTGCTGCTGTAGCATGGTTGAAGTGCATCGAGCGATGGAATGGGAACCGAGTCAAGCTCGAGTGGAGAAGAGGACCGACCGGGGAGGTAGAGCCAGTCTTTCTTGGAAGAATAGATGGCACTCCAGCCAAGAATGGCGCCTTTCGCCTCTGCTACACCTGCAAAAGACAACACATGCTGATCAATAAACAACAAGGAGGAGAAGAAATGGAAGAAGAAGAAGAAAAATGGGGAAGAAAGAGGGGCGATAGCAAGGAAAATGCAAGAAAAATCAAGCAAAACCAAGGAGAAGAAGGAGATGGAATGGGGTGGCTGAAGAGGGAGGCATGGAGGAGTGAGACTCAGACAGAATGGGCATAAATCCCTAGGCAAAAATGATTGCCTAGGGTTTTGTGCTACTTTTTATAGCAAAAATCCATAATTTTGCTATTTCCAGAAAGGAGATTAAAAAGAAAATATTTGCTAGGCGCCATTTTGAGGGGGGGGGTGCAATTGCCTTTCAAAATGGGTTTGGATCCTATTTGGGTTGGATTGTAGTGCTTATGCATTGATCCAAGGTCCAAAATGGACATTTGGATCGGATCTTGACCTGATTTGCCTCGAGGTCCAAACCCGTGAACTAAAATTGTGATAACTTTCTCAATTTAACTCTGATTCGAGCAAAATTTGAATTGTAGATCATTCATGTTCAAATGCATCTAAATGTGGGTTCTAAACCCATAATTGATGCTTTTATGCATGCCTAATGTGTTATATTGATGCGTAATTCATGCATCATCATATATTCTCGGTTTGCATACGTCCTTCTATGTTGTAATTCATGACCTGTATAACCTCCTTCTTAATCCATTCAAATACAGTTAGTATATACAGATTTGTAGGTCACATCAATATTTTCATGGCCAAAGTTACAGGGCATGTGTTGAAGCATTTCACATCTTGTTTAAGCTCATTCTTTTTAAGACTATCTACAAATAATTTATATTGTTCTATGAAGTGAAATATTGTTAAACATGAATAAAAGATTTTCTTCAGTGTGGCATGCATAGATTCAACTCTTTGTGTGCTTATCATACCTGCATAAAAGTATTGTCTTTCATATGCCAATGCCTACTTCTTTTTGTCTGCATATAAATTGTATAACCACACAGTCTTCAAGGTCGTACATCTGAATCATTTCCTTCCAATCAGCCATAAATGTTACCTCATCTACGATCTCAAGTATACACCTTGTAAACTTTTTATCAAACCCTGTTTTCTGATTAAATATATGTCCTATGTTCTTTGCTGCATTTTGAAAGATATGCTACAAATATAGGCGATAATGTGCATCTGGCCATACATGAGACACTACAGTCGCAATTGCATGAACACCATCTATAAGTATAGCTTCAGGGTGCTTCACATTCATTGCATGTGTAAATACTCTGAACAACCACTCAAAGGTTTCCTTGGTCTGGTCATAAAAAAAAGCACCGCCTAATATGCAACTCTGTGAGTGATGGTTCACTCTAATAAACTGCACAAATGACCACTGTTCAATATTAATCTTTACTATCGTATAAAAAATAAGCACATCATTAAAGCATTTATAATCAACTATTGACTTTGAATCTGCCCAAAACATATTCATCTTCATCCAGTTGCATTGCACTAAAGAAACCAGGGTCATTGTTTGATTTCTTTTGTAGGTAATCAACCAAAGAACATATTTCTCCATTCTTCATGTAATCAGTCTTCTTCCTTCTCAAGCAGTTTCTTAGATCCATAGGTTTGAATGAAACCTTCTCGCGACCACCATCTATGTGCCCACATAAATTGCATGTCTTTCTTGGTGCAATGCCGACGCTATCAACTATTTTAGCAATTGCAGCATGCACTTCAGTTACTTTACAATGTGACTTTAACATAGAAATCATAAATAAAGTTGCTAATTCATGGTTATGATCACTCTGATTAAAGTGCGAACTATATATTTCTCATTCGAAAGTCTTCTTAACACCATTCTCGCCGAACAACCACATCTTGAATCTGGCTTGCTCCTTGTTGGCTTGCCACTTGACTTCTTCCAACCTTCCTTAGAACAAACATATATCTTTCTCACTATAACACCCTGTACATTTTTTGACTAAAAGTTTCTTTAAACACTGAAGCCAAGTTTTAAGGTATAATCATTGTAAAATTTGTATGCAGCTTCCTCATTATTAAACGACATTCCTTCTGCAGGAACAAAGTCAAGTGTACTATCATGTATATTTTTAGTGTCTGCACCTTTATCAAGTGTACTCTCATGATCGTCTACCTCTTTATCGAATTGCATTTCTTCTGTTGGAACATTCAAGTCAAGAGTGAATCCAATGCCCGCACCCTTCTTATCATGTGCATCATTAGTGCACATGTTCACTTCTTTAGATGCGTCATTAGTACAGATGTTCACTTCTCCATAACTTTTCAATGATTGAGATATATTATCTTCACTACAACCAGATGATAAGCTTACCACTGTCATAAGCAAGATATCAATTTGCGTTAGCCATCACATACGTTTATTATGATTTATTCAAGATGTATATACCAATGGATACCGATTAGTTAAGCAAGTCAAATAAACGATTGAATGAATCACAATATAAAAGCAACAGGGATTTGCTATTTGCTTATACTATGCATCGAGTTGTTATTTACCATGCCAATAAAAGAAATGATTTGTCGTATATGTGTGTTGATGATAGCGATTCATGTGACAATGATTTAATTATATCTATGACGTTGTGAAGCGATTTCAATAGAAATCGTTAAATGAGTAGCGATTTGAATATGCAAATCGCCACTGCAAGTGCGCAACAATGTAAATTCTACACGCACACATTTTAAAATTATATTATAAATATCTTCCAAATTGACACTAGAAAATACATAATATATTACAAATTGATATACATATTGTACAATATATTACAAATCGATACGATAATTCAGCATAATAGCTTACAAATCGATATTAACAAATAAAATAATATCTCACAAATTGGTAGTATGTTACTACAACCGTAATTTGCATTACATTGCATATACTGAGTGAATGGACGATACCAGATGAGGTAGATGCCCTTCCTCGCATCTGTAACAAAACATTCTTGCCAACTAGCCCCAGCGTCTTACAAATATATTCAAATTTTCAACCATCAAAAAACCAGCATCCACCTGCAATAACAAAACAACGTCTTAATGCTACTCACGACGATATACGTTCTTCAGCAATAGCATGATGACATAGAAAGGTACTCACGACGCCTTAATGACACTTGTTGAAATATTTGTGCGTTATTCTTTTTTTTTTTCGTACTGCCAAACGAAAACGAAGAAGAGAAGACTGTAAAAAGAGATGATCGACAAATCTTTTTATGATGCCCACCAATGATATAACCAGTTGATCGATTTATAGTTATCTCTATGAGGTAGGAAGAAACCCGGCAATGTTTTGTAACATAAGGCAAGAACGAGAAGGCGACAATGTGTTGTAACACAAGCTAAAAAACAAGATGAAAACCTAGACTCGTAGAAATGTGCAAAGCTATTTATGAGAGGACGTTTCCGTCATATACTTATCTATCTTACAGAAGGACATTTCTGTTAAAATCATACCTATCTTTTTTATATGTTAATTTATCTTTTTTATATGTTTTTTTATTATAAAATAAGTAACATTGGATATGAATTATTGTGGGTCCAAGATTAGGTATTGAAGATGTGATTATAGCAAAGAAGTAAAAGGCATCTAAAATGGTTTAGTGATTTGGCATTTGTTAAAAACTGATGCTGGAAAAAGGCGAGCCCACTTATCATTGGTGGAAGGGAGAGGCTTTAATGAATATGGTGGAAACCGAGTACGGGTGACGTGCGAGAGAGAGAATCTTCCTGAGTTATCAACATTGTCTTTTCTTCGCCAATAATGCAACAAAGCTACCACAGCTGTACCGCAACAGACCATCGTAATGAAATCTCAATCTTGATGTTGGACCTAGGGTGCAAAAGGGTCAGAATTGGGCCGGATCTTGTTAGATTCAAATCTGAATCCGAAATATAAACAGTAGCTTCGAATCTAGATCCAAAGAGGTAAGGTCGAATCCAAGTCCAAAATACATGTGGCAATACTGGATCTGGGAAAAAATATAACATAAACAATATTGGGTCAGATTTTGAATCGGATCAATCCAAGATCTGACTTAAAATGCAGATCCAAATCTGACCTGGCATGCTCAGATCGGATATCCAATCATATCCTATCCGTTTGCGGCCCTAGTTGGATCTTGCCAAATTGCTCGTTTTCTTTTGCTTTTGATCGCATGCTGTCCAAGTATCTAGTTTACAGAAGGATATGATTTAGCATATGGTAAAACACTTGCGGGGACCATTTACCTACGAAAGTAGTTTTCTTTTGAAATGGCTGGTCGGTTTAAACGTGGCGCGTGTAAACTTCACAAGAGAATTTATTTATTTTTTCTTTCTCCCTGTTTTTGGGCCACAGGAAAAGAATATTTTGTGATATATGTCTGTGCGCAAACCAATTGAAATCAATTGATGTGTTCTCATTTTCTCATAGGTTGGTTCTAACTTCTTTTTTTTAACCTCACGTAAATTACTTATAAATTTTCTTGGGTTTTGTGCGTCTCTCTCTCTCTATCTCAGCTTGCAAAACAAGTAGATATATTGAATATGTCTTGACCTGCATAATTGACCAACACATTTTTTTTGCTTAGAGTGAACAGAAAAAAAAAATCAGTGATCTTCAGCAAACATCATACAAATCATAGGTGGTAGAGAACTCGACCTTCAACTCGAGGAACAGAGGCAAAGCACATTAAAAAATGAATCACAACTGATTGATTGAAAACCCCATCTACGGCAAGCCACAAAACATACATGGTAGGCAGCAATGCGATGTTTGATATGTCTAGCAAAAATGGAGATGCCGCATCTGCTCAGAGATTGTTTGATAGGAAGCCAGTGATAGATAATATCTTGTGGATTTCGATGATTTTGGGGTTTCCAAAACGTGGTAATTTTGTAGCTTCACAGCAATTGTTATATCAGATGCCCACTCGAGAGACATCGCAACATGGAATGCTTTGATAGCTGCTTATGAGCAGGTTGGTGGAACCAATGATGCATCTAGTCTGTTTCCATGAATTACAGCAAAGAAAGATGAAGCCTGATTGGATCACGTTCGTGAGCATGCTTTCAGTCTGCGCAGTTGGGGACAATGGATTTAGGTACGTGGATTCATGCTTATATAGGCAAGCAGGGGTTCTGAATTGAATTTTCATCTCACAACTGCACTAATTGACATGTCTAGCAAGTGTTGAGATCTTGAGAAGGTAGTTAAGGTAGTTGAAGTGTTCCATTCAGCAAAGAGAAAAGATGTGTTTGGAGTGCCATGATTCGTGGGTACGCCATGCACGGGTGTGGGGATGCAGCAATTGATCTATTCAAGCAAATACAATATACAGGAATTTTCATCAGCCAAATCTGTGCTTGTAGCCACGGTGGGTTGGTCAATGTCGGTAGGCATTATTTTGGTCTCATGTCATGTTTATGGTATTGAACCCAAGATTGAACATTATGGATGTATTTTGACACTCTCCGTCATCCTGGGCTCTTAAAGGAGGTAGTTATGCACTGTGAAAATCTCTATAAAAAGAGACTTTGTGTATAAACACAATGCTAGAAACACAAAGTGTGCACAAAGGCACAAAAGAGAACTCTCACAAATGCACAAAGGCACGGATACACGTGCACAAGAGCATAGCAAATATCAACTTCAATATATTGGGTCCCAAAAAAGGCTTTACAAAAACATAGAAAAGCTAAAGGGGATCACCCCCTATTTATAAGTAATGGAGACATGGGGGGGCTCCAATACATACGTTGGAGCCCCTCCAACGGTTAGAAATGTAACCGTTGAGGGCCCCTTCATGTCACATCAGTCCAAAGAAAGAAAAAATAAAAAAAAATAAAATACAAAAAATACAAAAAAAGAAATTGAAAAATGAAAAGAATTATAAACACCCCCTCAAACTTAGGGTGTCGCAACCGAAAGTTTGTCAGGAAAGAAGTTAAATCTTAGAGAGCATAACGCCTTGGTGAAGAAGTCTGTCAGTTGATATTCTGATGTAACATAAGGTCAATGGTTCTTAAATATTTTTTACAAACATAGTGACAGTCCATCTCAATATGCTTCATACGCTCATGAAATGTGTGATTTTTGGCAATGTAGATTGTACTTTTATTATCACAACATAATTTTGTGGGCCCTAGAACTTGAATATTCATATCTTCCAACAAGCTGCGAATCCAAACAATCTCTATGGTGGTAGATGCTATGGCTCTATACTCAACTTTGGTAGATGAAAGCGATACTTTCTGTTGCTTCTTGCATCTTCAAGAGATTAACGATTTTCCTAAAAAAATACAAAAAACAGTGGTGGGGTGACGGTTATTTAGGCCACCTCCCCAATCAGAGTCAGTATAAACAATTAAACTTAATTCAAAAGAAGAAGATAGAAATACTCCCTTGTTTACTGTAACCTTTATGTATCTGTTGATGCGAAGAATGACGCTCATATGAACTGTAGTAGGTGGATGTTGAAATTGACTGGCAACATGTACTGCATGAGAACTATCAGGCCTAGTAAAGCTGAGATACGTTAACGATCCAACCAATTGCCGGTAAGGTGGGGGATCTTTTAGAAGAATCCCATCATCAATCTTCATCTTTGAACCTACTATTTCAGAAGTTTCACAGACCTTGTCATCTGTGATTCCTGATCTGTCAAGAATTTCAGAAGCAAGTTTAGTTAGAGACAGAATATAACATCTGTAAGAATAAGCAACTTCAATTCCTAAGAAATATGTCAAAAAACCTAAGTTTGACATTTCAAATATTGAAGTCAAGATAGATTTAATACTTTTGATTCCTTTAGTATCATCTCCTATTATCAACATATCATCAACATATAACAGTAATATAACAATTCATGCATTAAATTTCTTAACAAACAATGCAGTGTCAGTATAGCATGCAGAGAAACCATTTTCAGTCATTACATTGTTAAACCTATCGTGCCAAGCTTTGGAAGCTTATTTCAAGCCATAAAGAGCTTTTCGAAGACGAAGAGCTTTATTTTTAAGAATTTTTATACCAGGCGGAGCATCCATGTAGACTTCTTCATTAAGATCACTATTTAAAAAGGCATTTTTGACATCCATTTGATAAATATTCTTTTTTCTAATGAAAGCAATGGTGATGAGACATATGACATTAATCATACGAACTACTGGAGCAAATGTCTCTTCATAGTCAATCTCGTATTCTTAACTA
The DNA here is from genome assembly GCF_984573655.1 of Nuphar pumila. NCBI lineage: Eukaryota > Viridiplantae > Streptophyta > Magnoliopsida > Nymphaeales > Nymphaeaceae > Nuphar > Nuphar pumila. The sequence goes on along the minus strand of NC_143260.1, from coordinate 107,691,107 downwards.
TACCCTTTAGCTACTAGACGAGCTTTATACCTCTTAAGATATCCATCACTCTTGATTTTGACTTTGAACATCCATCGACATCTTATAGTTTTCCTTCCACTAGGAAGCATTTGAAATTCCCCAGTGTTGGCTTTCCTAAGCGCTTTGAGTTCACTCTCCATGGCTTCTCTCCATTCAATACATTGTTTGGCATCTTAAAAAATTTTTGGTTCAAAATATAAGTGAATGACAATTAAGCAAGCCTGATATTTAAGAGAAAAAAAATAAAAGAATACGAATCTAGAGGAAGTTCTTCTAGTTTTTTCGGTTCTTCTAGGGTTTGAATCATGTGTGGAGATAGATTCACTAGGTTCACTATACTGCTCAATAGCACTTCTAAACCGTCTATCTCTATGAGTATAGGTGATAGGGTCTTTAGTTATATTTTCTTCTTGAGAGCTAGTAGGGTTAGAATTATTGTTGATTTCAACCACTTTATTATCACTGTTATATGTTGATTCATCATCACTAGAGATACCATCATCTTTAGATAATAGATAAAAAAGAAAGGAATAGTCGATATTTTCTAAATGAGATTCATTCTTTTCAAAACCACTATCATTTTTAAAAAACGTTACATTCTTTGAGACATATAACTTATCATTCTTAGTATCATAACATCGAAACCTTTTTTGAGTTTCAAAATAACCAAGAAAAGCACAAGAAATGACTTTTGGTGAGAATTTATCATTTTTATCCGTAAAGACACAACACTTACAACAAGAAACTCTCAACCTATTATAATCGGGTTCTTTTTCATATAGAGTCTCAAAAGGAGAGATTTTATCTAAATTTTTGGATGGAAGACGATTAATAAGATAAACAGAAGTAAGAGCCACCTCGACCCAAATTTTTTTTGAATACTTTGAGAAATAAGAAGGGTTCTAGTGGTTTCAATGATATGCCTATGCTTCCTTTCAGCCAAACCGTTTTGTTGTGGGGTCTTAAGACACGATCTTTGATGGACAATACCATAGTCTTCAAGATATTTCTTAAATTCATTAGAGATATATTCACCTTCAGAATCGGTCCTAAATATCTTTAAATTACTATTAAATTGATTTTTGATCATCATATGATATGATTTAAAACATGAAAAGACTTCGTGCTTATGTTTGAGAAAATATATCCAACAATATCGTGAAAAATCATCTACAAAAATTACATAATAGGCAAAACCTCCCTTGGATATGACGGGTGCCGGTCTCTAAACATCCGAATGAATAATTTTAAAAGGATTAGTGGTAAACCTAGATCTTTGTTCAAAAAACATACTTCTTATTTTTTCAAGAATACAATCATTACAAGAAAAAATAATTTTACAAAGTTTTTTAACAAAGTCCAAATATGACAATTGGGTGATGTTAGGATGACCAAGTCTTTTGTGCCAAACATTTATATCTTTATGTTGGGCCACATTACAAAAAAGGGTTTTAGAAATTTGAAGAGAGTCCACGTAGTATATGTTTCCCTTCCTAGAGCCTTCCCCAATTAACGTCCTGGACCGGTGATCCTGTATTAAACATTTATTAGATGAGAATTTAATGTCGCACTCAAGGTCTGAGAGTTGAGAGATGGAAAGTAAGTTTAAATTCAATTTTGGTATAAATCTAATTTTAGGAATAAAGAAGTTTTGAGTTTTAAAATTTTCAATCTCATTAATTTCAAGAGAAGTGCCATCTGAGGTTGAAACAAAAGATGGTGACGAATTTTCAGAATATTAGGAAAGAGAGAAAATGTTTAAAGACATGAAATGAAGCACCTGAATCTAAAAGCCAAAAAGTTTTACCTAGAGGAGAATGAATAGACACGGCGACACCAAAAATAGCTCCCTTAAGAAGAGGTTTAAGAGCTTCCATAATTTGATTGAGAGAGAGAGAGAGAGTTCCATTTGTAGATTTCTCTTTTTGTGGTTGAGATGTGGTGGACGTGGCAAGTAATTTCTTCCATTTGGGACAAACCAGTTTGATATGACCCAACTCTTTGCAAAAGTGACACAATTTTGCTATAGTCACTTCTTCTGCCTTGACTACCATTGGTTCCTTGATTTTGGCTTTTAAAATGAGGAGGTTTATATGTCCTCAAGTTGTTCTCGGGCCTAGAAACGATATTTGCTCCATCACATTCTTCTTGATTTGTGGGCATTGCAAGGACACTTGAATTTTGCTTGTTAATGCCCATACGAGTTTCATCTCCACTTAATTTTGTAATGACGACTTCAAGAGAGAGAGAGGTGAAGGAGGATAGGAGAGAAAATCTAATTTGCTCAAACTCGGGCCTTAACCCGTTCAAAAAGTTGAAAAGTCAATCTTCTTCAAGTTGTTTATTACGAAGCTCTATGGCTTCTCCACTCCACTTGGGTTCGAGCATAGCAAGCTCATCCCAAATGGAAGAGAGTTCAACAAAATAATCTCTTATAGTCATCTCCCCTTGAAAAAGGGTTAGCACTCTCTTTTGGAGGTAATACTTATGGGACAAGTCCCTAGAAGTATGTATCTTCTCAAGGTACTCCCACGCTTGAGAAACCTTTTTAAACTTTATAATATTGACATTAATTCTTGTCTCAACGGAGAAAAAAATCCATGACAAGATCTTGAAGTTCTTTCATTTCCCACTTCTCATGTTTTCCACTATACTCCTCAAGAGCCTTAGTTCTTTCACCTCCCTCAAGAATTTTGATTTCGCCTTCTTTAATCAACGTAATTTTAGGCTCCTATTCCGGAATCGAGCCTTTAACGTAACCTCAGAGCCCTTTTCCTTTAATGTGGGCTTCCATATTTTTGGCCCATACGTGATAATTGGAGCCATTTAACTTGAAACCAAGAGAAAAATGCGAGTCTTTTTCACCCATTAGAGAAGTAAGATGAGAGAAAATGAGACGTACCACAATAAGATTTTAAATCTTATAGTAATTTTCTAAAATATTGGACGGAGAGGAGTCTTTACGCCAATCACCAAAAAGTTGAAGGCACACTTTTTGAGACACTCGATATTGTGAAGAATGTCACAAATTTCTTTCTCCAAGCGACCTTGCTCTGATACCATGTGAAAATCTCTATAAAAAGAGGCTTTGTGTATACACACAATGCTAGAAACACAAAGGCACAAAGGAGAACTCTCACAAGTGCACAAAGGCACGGATACACATGCACAAGAGCATAAAAAATATCAACTTCAATGTATTGGGTCCCAAAAGGGGCTTTACAAAAACATAGAAAAGCTAAAGGAGATCACCCCTATTTATAAGTAATGGAGACATGGGGGGCTCGAATACATATGTTGGAGGCCTTCCAACGATTAGAAATGTAACCGTTGGAGGGGGGCTCCAACGTGTGTATTGAGGGTCCCCTCATGTCACATCAGTCCAAAGAAAGAAAGAAAAAACAAAAAATACAAAAAAAGAAATTGAAAAATAAAAAGAATTACAAACATATTCTCAAGTGAGAATATGCATAAAATACGTGAATTTACATAAATACCCTTATCAGGTTTGATATATATATATATTTAACAATGCTCCTGGCTGGGGAGCTCTGCTTGGTGGTTGCATAAACCATGGTGATGTTCAGATATAGGTGAGAGTGCTAGCCAGCAGCTACCTGAAAGAGAGCCTTCCAACAGTGTGGCATACGTGATGCTGTCTAACATTATATGCCAATTGGGATGAAATTACTCAAATGAGAATGATAAGGAAAGATGAAGGGCAAGGAGGAGCCTGGATGTAGCTTGAACGAGGTTAATGGCATCACCCATGAGTTTCTGGAAGGAGATATACCCCAGCCTCCCTTGGAGAAGATGTAAGGAGAAATAGCATACAGATTGAGGTTGCAAGGATATGTACCAAATAGATCTCAATTGTTGCAAGACAGAGAACAGGATGATGTGAAAGAACTGGCTCTGTATCTTAGTGAAAAATTGGCAACTGCTTTCAGGTTGATCACACCATCTGGCATGACACCCATTGGGATTGTGAAGAACCTTCGCATCTGTGGCCACTGTCACTTAGCTACCAAGACCATCTCTAGCGGTTATCACAGAGAGATACTTTCAAGAGATTGATACCGGTTTAATCATTTCAAAGGGGGGGCATGTTCTTGTAATGACTGTTGGCGAGTAATCTTAATTAAAATGCAAAATAGAGGTGTTAGGTCTTATTAAAGGTGCCTCAGGCCTTCTAGTTAGTAAAGAAAAGACCATTTGTGTTCCCTTCAAAGTTTCACCAGATCATACTAATATTGTTTTGGCCTTATCTAGCTGGACGCAAGGCAAACTTCCTTTGAAATATCTTGGCCTTCCTTTATTTCAAGGGCGTCTTACATCATGCTTATGTGACCCTTTAATTCGGAAACTACAGGTTCATGGAATAGCTTTTATCAAAGGCAGGACGAGTGGTTCTCATTAATTCAGTTGTAAATTCCATTCCTATTTATTGGATGATGAGTTTTTACTTGCCTCAGAGAGCTATGCATTCAATGGAATCCATCATCAGAAAATTTCTTGGCAGAGTGATAATGTCAATAAAGCTTGTTCTCTTCTCAATTGGAATCATGTTTGTTGTCCTAAGCGAGAAGGAGGTTTTGGCATTCGTAGACTCTGGGATATGAATCTTCGTCTCTTATCAAGGCTTGCCTGGCTGCTGGCATCCAAAGCTGATAATACATGGTGTGGTCTTATGAAATTAAATACCTTTGGAAGGAATCTCTTTGGTTGTCTTGGACTCTCTCATGGGTCCTGGGGGTGGCGTAGGATAAAAAATTGTTTGCCTTTGATTCAACAGGCTTCATCTTGGACCATTGGAAATGGGAGTAACATTTACTTCTGGTATGTTACATGGTGTGGTAATTTTACTCTTATCTCCCATGTGTTTGCCAATCTCCCTAATGCCTCTTGTAGAGAGTGCTGTGGAGTTAAACTAGCAGATTATCTGGATAGTACTTGTTATGATCATTACATTGTTAAGGACATTGCTATTCCAATTTCTTCACAGTTGAAAGTTTTAATTGAGCAAATTCCAAGAGACTCTGATAAGCAAGATCAATTAAACTGGACCTACTCTCATTCATTCTCCACCAAGTCAGCTTGGAACCTCAAAAAGAGGCATGCTAGTTACTTCAATTGTATAGGTTCATATGGTGTAAATTTTGTTCCCTTCTAGCTGTAGTGAGATTGAGGATTGCAATTTCAGGTAGGCTTTTAACCTTGGATAGATTGAAAACACTAGGTTTGCCTTTGAAAAATCGTTGCTTCCTATGTCTCAAGCAAGAAGAATCTATAACCCACCTTTTCCTTCGATGTAGTTGGATAGTAACAATATGGAAACAGGTGTGTTCTCTGTTTTACAGAACTTTTATGCCCAGTGATACTTCCCAAGCTCTTCAGAGATGGGGCCAGACGTTTTTTTATCAGCAACAGATTTATGTGGCTTGGCTTGTTTCTTTTCAAGTGGTTGTGCGGCAAATCTGGGAAATTAGAAACAAAGCCTGCTTTTAGGATTCCTGTAAATCTAAGATTCTAAACACATGCTACTGGTTGATGTGGTACACGTGATCACATTTTACCAATTATTCAAGACATCAACCATTCTATTTCTCTTGAATGGATCCATGCTGGAGGCTGGTGTCCACCTCCACCTAATTGGCTCAAAGTTTTTGTTTACAGTTTCCTTCGTGCCACATAGAGCGCCAGATTCACCATTAGGGACCACTCTGGCTCCTATATTTATAGCTGGTTGCTTTTCTAGACCGAAGTGGCGAAGCACAATATTTGCCATGAATGGGATTTGTGACTTGAATTCATCGAGGATATTCCTTCTGAGTATCAAGTTATAATTGAATCCTCCAGATTAGACGTTATTAAGGCAATTTCTAATGCTATACAGGGGGAAAATTCTCTTCAGGAATTGCATCCTGCAGTTTTGGGTAAACTCTGTGGTTTCAGATGCATTCAGTGTACCTCGGCATCTAAAATCAACAATTATGTGGCTTGGAATCTAGCCAGGTATCCCTTGCTTGGTATAGCTCAAACATGGAAAGATAAGCCTCCTGGCTGGTGTCCTCTGTTTTTTTGACTCTTTTATGTAATGCTCTCTATTTCTGTTATTCTGGTAGGGGTCTGCGTAGATCATAGGAGGCAAACTAACTATATACCACTACATTATTCTTGAATTTTGGAGCTACTTCATGTACATTAGTTGGCCTAGAATGCCAATCCCTGGCAGCTGCTGTCTCACTATATTCAAGCACCATCACGTGTATAATATGAGTTATGGGCAACAAATCATGTATGCATTGGGGTCTCCTTCCTTTTCCATGGGTGATTGGACTATCAATTTAGTCCAGATGACACTCATTCCATTCAAATTTACAACGATCCCACTCGATTCCTGAAACATGTAGCATTGGTCCTGATAAACCCAATTCATTGCTGTCTTTCCCCTAGCAAAGCCTTCTTCTCAACTTGTTATGAAAAGATGGGATTGTATGTCATAAGCTTTTGCCATTTTCCAAATTACCCATTAAAAAATAGAGTTTTTCTACTCCAAACACATAAACACAATGCATATAGTCTCATCAATTGTTCCCAAATTTGCCCAAGTTTCCGATATATCATGTCACTTGGATACCTGAAAAACAGGACTTATGGAGTGATGGTGGAGAAAATTGCAAAAGTCTGCAACAGATTGAAGGAATGGAATTTCAAGAAGGTAGTAAGGTAACTAAACAAATTTAAACACTCCATTCCAGTTCAACACATATACGAATCAAAGAATTAAAATGATGCTATCAAACATCAAGATCCATGTGTCTAAAGAAATGTATCTTGTAAAAAACAAAAGATTCACCAGAAAAGAAATCTAAATGAACTCATCACACTCGAGCAATCAATAGCAACAAGATGAAAAGGATCACTTACCTCAATCAATTAATGATCATCGTTTCCCTTCAAAAGAATCATCACTAGAGTGAAGAAAAAGGGTAAAGAAACCTAATAGTCCAAGTTGACTCACACAAAGCAACAATCTACATAAAAGGGAGAAAAAATTGCAAGGAGCGAATCCTTCAATTCTTGATACTGAAGCAGAGGCGAGGGAAGCAAGGAAAATTATGCGCAAAATCTCATCAACTTGCATTATGCATCCAATACAGAAAAAGAAACATAGACATGTACACATCTGGATGAACAGAGCCACAATTACAGTAAACAACAACAACAACAACAAAGAAAGAAAAGAAAAGAAAAGAAGTGCAAAAACTACACCAGCGATAGGAAGGCGACAACATGAGAACAAGATCAACACGAGAGCCACTGACACCGTAATTCTTCGTCGTCTATACACCGAATCGGATCAGAGGAAAAGAAGAAACCTTTGCTTTCTCTTGTTGTTCTTGGGACGGGCGGCGGCTAGGGTTCGCGCTTGTTGGAGTTGTAGTCGACCACTTCGGAGTCGGTGACGGAACGGGAGTGCTGGACGATGGAACGGCCGATGGAGTTGATCCAGTCCTCCTTCTCCTTGTCGGAGTCGGCGATGAAGTACATGGTGTCAGAGCTGGTGGAGATCTCGAAGGCGAAGGGCTTGTTGAGGACGTCCTCCGCGCCCTTCACGGTCAGGCACGTCCCCACGGGGATGACGCCGCGGGGCCTGGACGCCCTCGTCACCTGCGACTCCTTGAACCAGAAGACCTTCCCTCGCTTCAGCACGAACCACCGGCGGCGCCACGTCTTGATGTACTCGCCCTGCTTCATGAGCCACCCTGCCCTCTCCGGGCTCGCCCAGAACTCCACCCCGTAGTCCTCCTCCCGCCCCCATCCCAGCACCCTCAACATCGCTGCTCCCTCTTCTCAATTCGAGGAGAAAGAAAGACCGGGGGGGGGGGGTTACTTACGCTTACACTTTTTCCCTAAAATTCTTTTTGATTAAAAACGGACCGGACCAGAGCGGTGGCAATGCTTTGTGTCATCTCATCTCCTTCACACACCTCATGTCATGGGTGAATTACCAAACCACCCTTAACTACTTTGCTAATTGGGATTTGATGCGAAACAGTTAAAAGGATCCAACCCGAAATCCATTGGTCGGATATCCGACCCGTTTATATCCCGACACCGCGTAAAGAAGGCCTTCTGCCTAACCGATACTCTCCCGACCCCAAAAGCGGACTCGGAGAAGGGCGGGACGCCTGAGTCTACGTTCCTTTCTCGGCGTCCAAAGCCCAAACTACAAACAGCGAAGGAAATCGAGGGATCTTCTTCGGACAGGGGTTTCTGAGTGTTCATGGTGAACCCCTACGCCAATCGGAGTTACAGATCGAGGTAATCCTCTCGAAGACTTTCAGATGATCGCTTGTTGCTATTCTCTCTCTCTCTCTCTCTCTCTCTCTCCTGATTCTGATTTAGATCGATGGTTCCGTGCAGAGAGGGTCTGAGTACGAGGGCCACCGCCTCTTCGGACGAAATTCAGTTGAGGATCGACCCGATTCACGAAGATTTGGACGACCAGATCACGGGGTTGCACAAGAAGATCACCATGCTGAAAAGCGTGAGTGATTTTTAAATTCTACAATTTCTGTTGTGTTTTTTGTCATCTTTTCGGTATAATTACTTGAATTTATAGGCTTCTCACGTTCAAAACACCCGGCGTGTACTCTGGATAATTTTTTACCTTCCCGCCCTCTCTTTCCCTTTTCGGCTACCATTTATCATCAGGGTTTCCTTTGTGGTAGAATTATGCGTTTGACTTATTCCCTTGTGGAAACCTTTATGAATTAGTTATTGGATTCTCCCCCCACATTTCGTCTCCTTTTCTTGTCTTTTTTCTTCTCGTCTTTGATAACTCTGTGGAAACGTCCGCTTCTGTTTTCAAGTTGGCCGGGAGAGGAATAAGAAAATACCTTTTTTCATGCATTTAGAACAAGCAAACAAACAAAAAATAATGATGATGCATGGTAACATCTTAAAATTTAACACGAGATTCCTAAAACAATAGCATGAAATTGCCAAAAGGAATTAATGTATGAGTTTTAACTGGAGACCGAGTAGAAAATGAAAATAAACGGTGCAACATCTAATGAGCTGATTAATAACTGTAAGCAACAAATAGAAAGTAAAAATTTGCACCTAGAAAAAAGAGGGTGTTTGAGGGTTTTTGTTAGGATCATTGTGTCTATCGCACGTTAAAGGTCACTGGGCATGTATCTCATTCCCACCCATAAACAGATGAGAAATACACAATGAGCCTATAAATGTCCTTAGGGTTGCCCTGAGTTTGCAATCCAATTAGGTTGCCTAATTGCTGGACTAAGCAGCCCAAGGAGTCCAGGCAACTAGGTGTAGCCTCAGCGAGGCCCAGTCTCTCATTTAACCATGTAGTTTCAATGCTTATCTTGTACCTGTATCCCCAAAGTCCAAATGTCTACTTTAACATATACATTTCAGCTATCTCTCTATTTTCTTGCCCTTGATCATGTGTAGCAATTATTTTTGGATGTATATTGTCTCGGGTGTGGGTTGATCGCACGTTGACCACAGCTGGTGCAGCGAGACCCGTGTCCTGCCGCATCGGGTGCCGCACCCGCAAGGTGCGTCAGGTTATATGAAGAGTACGTGTGACATAGCTTTTAGGAGTTTCTCTTCAATGCCAGCACTACTGCTTTTCTTGTCACCTTGGTTTAATAGTGAGCATAAAATAGTACCATGTGATATGCGGTCTATAGATGGTATTGCAATTATTTAGTTCTCTTTCTTATCATATATGGGTAGGTTACTCGTTATTTTTTAATGCATTGATGTCTTTATGGTGTTATAATTGGTTACACATGCTTGAGAAGTATGTTTCTCTTCCAAATTGTCTTGACAATACACTGAGGCTCTGAAGCCTTGTATTTCTTTTTTCTTTTATTTGTATTGGAGTTATTTTACTAGTTCAATTCTTTTTTGTGAACTTTACTTCTTTTTTTGCAGGTAGCCCAAGAGATACAATCTGAGGCAAAATTCCAAAATGACTTTATTAGTCAATTGGTAATTTCAAATATCCACTCCTTTGTATTAGTATGCTGTTCTTTGCTTGGAAATGATCAATTTTCATAACAAGTATAAAGAATTTCTCTGTCCTACAAGAGAGCTCTGCGGCATCATTAACATATACTCCTGTGGGAGTGAAAATTCATATCCAATTTGGCTTAGCTGAATTTTGCAACTTTTATTATTGTAGAAATGGATGATCAGTTAAAGCACAGATTTTAAACTGTGAGCTGCATATGCTGAAATTTGGTCAGTCTATTGAATTGTCACATAAAGCCATCAAGAGGAATTTCTGGCATTCTGCAGGCCTAAGGGGTGCCAGGTTGTTAGAACTTGCCTTAGAAAACTCAGATGAGAAGGGCTTTCAATAATTCCACCCACCACAGACTCTTGCAGTTGACTATACTGGCACTAAACCAGGTCTAGCCACTTCATTCCACCGGTTGACCCATTTAATGTATATGGAATCACTTAAGACATCCGTATGTAAATTGTCTTAGTTATTTGACAGAAACCAGGTAGATAATTGTATCTATCCTTGCAAAAAATAAATCATCAGCCTGTAGGAATGTAATATTCATCATTATGGATAACAACAACAACAACTACGCCTTCATCCCAAACAATTGGGGTCAGCGATATGAACCAAAAAAGAAAATCATTTTGGGTCTTCCACATGAATCCTTTTCCTCCAATCATTTCTATCCAATCCCATGTCCTCGGTGAGGTTCAAAGCATTCATATCCTTTCCTATCATCTCCATCCAAGTCTTCCTAGGCCTACCCCGACCACTTTTAACTAATATATTTTCCCATTTCTCCAACCTTCTAACTGGAGCATCATTAGGCCTTCGCCGAATATGTCCAAACCACCGTAAAGGATTCTCTCGCATCTTATTTTCAATGGGTGCAACACCTACCTTCTTACGTATCTCCTAGTTCCGAATCTTATCTTTTATTGTATTTCCACACATCCATCTAAGCATCCGCATCTCAGCTACACTCATTTTTTGAATATGATGTCTCTTGGCAGCCCAACATTCCGTACCATATAGTAAAGCGGGTCTAATAGTCATCCTATAAAACTTTCCCTTCAACCGCAATGACATTCTACGATCGCACAGCACTCCAGTTGCACTTTTCCATTTCATCCACCCAACCTTTATCCTATGATTTACATCTCCATCAATTTCTCCATACTTTTGAATAATGAATCCCAAATATTTGAAATAATCATTCACCGGTATATCTTGCTCACCAAGCTTCACTACACTCTCATCACTACTTCGTTGCTTACTAAACCGACATTCCATATATTCAGTCTTACTCTTACTCAACTTAAAACCTCTAGCTTCCAATGTCTGTCTCCATAATTCTAACTTAGCATTAACCCCAGCTCTAGACTCATCAATCAAAACAATATCATCAGCAAACAATATACACCACAGTACATTTTCTTGAATTGATCTCGTAAGCTCATCCATCACTATCGCAAATAGGAAAGGGCTTAAAGCAGATCCTTGATGTAACCCAACCGTTATCGGAAAATTGGTTGTCACTCCTCCACAAGTGCGGGCATTGGTTACTACTCCTTCATACATATCTTTAATTATACTAATGTACTTGAGAGAAACACCTTTCTTCATCATTGTCCACCAGAGAACGTCCCTAGGTACTCTATCGTATGCCTTCTCTAAATCAATAAAAACCATATGCAAATCTTTGTTCCTCTCTCTATATCTTTCAATAAGTTGTCTAAGAAGATGTATAGCTTCCATAGTTGATCTTCCAGGCATAAAACCAAATTGATTCTCCGATATCATGACAACCTTCCTCAACCTAGACTCAATCACCCTCTCCCAAAGTTTCATACTATGACTCATGAGTTTTATACCATGATAGTTTGTGCAATCTTGTATATCACCCTTATTCTTATATAAAGGCACCAAAGTACTCTTTCTCCACTCATTAGGCATCTTATTTGTTCGCCAAATCAAGTTAAAAAGATTTGTCAACCATTCTAAACTTTTCTCTCTCAAGCATTTCCAAGCCTCGATAGGTATACCATCTGGGCCAACTGCCCTTCTTGATTTCATTTTCTTCAAAGCATCTGCAATTTCTTTCTTTTGAATCTTGCGCATGAAGTCACGATTTATCTCATGAAAAGGAATGGAGAAGTCTCCAAGATCTTGAGCATGACTATCATTAAATAGCTTATCAAAATAATCTTTCCATCTCTCCTTAATCTCCTCATCTTTGACTAAAACCCTTTGCGTTTCATCTTTGATACATCTAACCATACCCAAATCCTTCGATTTCCTATCTCTCATCTTTGCAAGCCTATAAATATCCTTCTCGCCTTCTTTGGTATCCAACTTGTCATAAACCTCCTTATATACCTTAGCCCTCGCGTTTCAAACAACTTTTTTAGCTTCCTTCTTTGCTAACATATACTTCTCCAAATTCTCATTATCACGACTCTTACTTAGATTTCTATAACACTCTCTTTTAACCTTAATAGTTAATTTAACATCTTCGTTCCACCATGATGTATCCTTACCTAGTGGTGCACCGCCTTTAGACTCACCCAATACCTCCTTAGCCACTTTTCTCATGACACCCGCTATCTTATTCCACATTGATTCTGAATCCTCCTCGAGACACCAATCAACTTCTTTAACTACCTGCTCTACAAACATTCCTTGTTTAGCTCTTTTCAGTGCCCACCACTTAATTCTAGGATCTATCCTATGTCTATCCCTTTTGCGGCATTGTCTAATTCTAAGATCTAAAATTAAGACTCTATGTTGTGTAGCTACACTTTCTCCCGGTATAACCTTACAATCGATGCAACAACCCCTATCTCTCTTTCTAAGTAGGAAAAAATTTATCTGACTCGTATTAATCCCACTTTTAAATGTTACTAGGTGAGACTCCCTCTTCCTAAACCAAGTGTTTGCTAAGATCATATCATAGGACAAATAAAAATCTAAAATCCTTTCTCCACTTTCATTTCTTTCTCCTATACCATAGCCTCCATGGATACTCTCAAATCCATCCCTACTAATGCCTACATGTCCATTAAGGTCACCGCCGATGAAAAGCTTTTCTCCATAAGATATCCCTTGTACTACTCCATCTAAATCTTCCCAAAATTGATGCTTAATGGAATCATCTAAACCTACTTGAGGTGCATAAACACTAATAATATTAATAATATCCGTACCTAATACTAATTTAATAAGTAAAATTCTATCACCCTTCCTACGGACCTCAACTACATTATCTATAAACTGACGACTCATAACAATCCCTACTCCATTCCTATTCCTATTTATTCCTGTATACCAAATCTTATATCCCCAAGGTTCTATCACTTTTGCTTTCTCACCTACCCATTTGGTCTCATCAAGACATAAAATATCAATCTTTCTCCTACACATAACATCTACTAACTCTACATCATTATGGATAAGTAACTTTAATTATTATAATATCTTTCTTATTTATGTGTAGGAGAAAAGAGTAAAATATAACTAATTATAGTTACTGATTGAAATTTTAGATTACAGTCAAATTGTAACCGGGGTGTTCAAATTACCAACCTAAGCAGAGATTCAGGCTGGTGCTGCCTCGGCGCTCTACACAGGTCTTCAATTCTAATCTCAGCTTTTCAGTCTGGATATGGACCTCTCTCTCTCTAATAAAGTTCTTAGAACAAATGTGTAAAAGAGATTTTGGGACTCAAAACCCTGACCATTTGAAAGGGGGAAGGGCCTTAACCACCACCTTGCTTTGTTCCTATCTGTAGGATCCTGTTGTCTCATTCATCTGTGTCTGCTTCCTGAGGAACTTTGGTAATGAAGAAAGGTAGGTGCTTATGGCTGATTTGTGAATGAATCATGATCCTAGTTCAAATGCTACAATCAGAACCTATGTCACATAGATGCGGGTGCGGCGATATGACGCTTAAAAAAACTTGGGTGCGGGGATGCGGGTAGGGTATATATATATATATATATATAATCTTTAACAGTTTTAAGTTAACACTAATGAAATAAAAAAAATTATCATATCATTGATTCGTCATACATAAATTCATGCAATAAATCAAATTAACAATCTACAATTATTTTTCCTCATCAATAAAAAATAACACCACACTTAAATCAACCTAAATGTATTATGGCTACACTAAGTGAATTAAGAAATAGAAAACAATCAAATACGTTAAGCAGAAAAGAAGTAAATTATACTAATAAAAGTAATTAATATACCGATATAAGGAGGAGAAGGAATAAGAAGAAAGAGAGGAGATGGAAAAGGAAGAAGAAGAAAGACAGGAGGAGGAGAAGGAAGAAAAAGAAGAGAGGAGGAGGCGGAAAAAGAAAAAAAAAAAGACAGGAGGAGGAGAAGGAAGAAGAAGAAGAGACCAAAATGGACTCGGTTAAAGTTGATTGAGTCTATTTTAGACAAATATAATCTGGATGAGGGTTGACTGCACTAGGTGCCGCACCCACATCAACGAGGGTGCACTGGCCTAAATGACAAGTCCATGTGACTTAGCTTAGAACGTGCTCCCAACCCATATACATGGATAACACATCCTGCAACCTAGGGGCATGAAAACATTTATGAAAATATTTATATGGGTATATGTGAATTGAATCATTTAATGAGAATGCTCTTGAACTATGTCTAGGATCTTTTTTCCTCCTGAGTGTGGTGTGTGACTGTGCATGCATGTGCATGTCTATGTGTGCACACGAGTGACAATAGAGTGACACGTGCTGACAAAATTCCCTAGTGATGATGGCCTAAAGTCACATACTATGGCTTAGTAGCTAAGGTGGAAGTTCTCGTACTAGCACACGTAGTACTTGTGTAAGGTTCAAATGAGTCTTCAGATCACTGGGTGTAATACCCGTGAATTTTACCAGATAAATAAACTTGAATTTATGTCCTTGAATTGCTACAAGGATACTTTCATTGTTTTAGCTAATTGGATCTCGGATGTCCTGTTCGGATCTTTTGGATCTTCGATAATTGGATCCAGATAAATACCTAATAGTAGATTTTAATTTTTGGTTCGGATCCTTGATATTGGAACCTCGATATCATGGCTAGATTTGATATTGGATCAAAAACTTATTATGTGGATCTGCGAATTTATAATCAGATCTTAAAGGGGAAAACTTTATATAGGATCCATAATAGTTTATTTTGGAGCCATATTCATCTACTGAAGGTTTGGATCCAAATTACATAATTTGGATCCATAGTAAATTATGGGGGATCCATAACACGGTCATTGGACCCAAATAAAATTTTAATTGGGGTTACATTCGAAAATTAAAAAATTAATACTTTAAAATCTAAGAGGAGATCTGGATGCACAGGGGCCATGCTACAGTAGTTGACTGGCATTTAACTTCTGGACTTCTAATCATGCTTAAAGGCTTGTGATGGTGGTTTCTTGGGTTGAAGGTTACCTAGCTTTCTGTGTTGGACTTGAGGTGTAATTTTGTCTACATCACAAGTCATTCTGTTGAATGAATTTTACTTGCTGAGATATGAGAATGTCTAAATGGCAAAGCAAGCAATTTTGACCCCTGAACCTTTGTAAGTGTTGCTTTCTTTCTTTGGTGTTTAGCTACTAATCTTTTGCTTGTTTTAGAAGCAAGCAGGCAAATGTGTTTGGACGTATTTATCACCACGTGGAATTGCTTAGGTCATGACATGAGCTGTCGCTGTTTCTAGGTGCAGAAATCATGGAGGTCTTAGTGCTTATTAAAAACACTGACAATTTGCCAAAGCTTAATATGATTGTTCTTTTCCATCATCTGATTGAATACAGACCATTGTTGAGTGTATTTTGATAAAGCAGCCCATGTGTTCTAGGTTCAGGAATGGATGTAGTGGGATATGGTTCTGTGACTCGCTTAAAGCATTCCTTCTTGTGTTATCTTGGTGAATCAGATAGTTCGTTTAATGTATTGTCAGCAATATTGCTTTAACATTCATCCTCGTCTTATGGACAACTTAACTCTTGTTTATGTTCTGCCCTAGCTAACTCTCTTGTTTTGTTTTGCTCTTCATTCTTCTGTTCTCCACTTTTATGTTACACGCACACATGCTTGCACACTCGCATATACACACACACACAAAACGGGAAAAAAAGAGGTGGCTACATAGTGTTTGTGATGCCATCAGGTTTTATTTTGTTTATGAACAGTGTTTCTGTTTGGTTCTAAAGGATATTTGAGAACTGCTGAGTGCCTTGTTGCAACTAAATTAATGAGATCAAGGAATGATTTGGTTTTTTATACCTTGATTGCTGTTTGCAAATCATGTGTCCAACCATGGGACAGACTTCCCTGATAATGTTCTGTTTACTCTTGAAACAGCAAATGACGCTTATTAAGGCTCAAGCAGGAGTGAAGAATAACATGAGAAGATTGAACAAGAGCATTATCCAGCAGGGCTCAAACCATCTATGCCATGTCATTCTGTTTGTGTTTTTGTGTTTCATGGTTTTTTATTTGTGGTCAAAGTTTTTGTGAAGGTTAAGTTCTGGGTCACTGGGAGCCAAAATGCTCCAAATTATGCCACCCCAAGGCAGGCTTCTGATGATATGTTATAGCTTAATTCACAGGCTGTAATGCTTGCTGTAACAGGCCGTTTTACTTTAGTGTATATGAATTAGTTTTTATTTAATCTGTTAGTCAGTATGATACTATGATTCCTTATTGTTGACATTTTGCCCTGAAGTTTGCTTTTTTCCCTTTCTCTACTTCCATCTTTACTTTTGGTTTAGAAGTTGAGCACTTTTAGTGGGCATCAATCATGGAATACTTGTTTGGTGTTCAACAATGTTGAAGTGCACGTCAAGGCAAAAAGAACTTCACTACTAGCAGTTGCTGCAGGGATTTGTTCTTCTTTCATTGTCCATATTGTAGAGATCATAAGTTGTTACTTTTTGAGAATATGGTTCATCTTTAACCACTGAAACAATGGACGGTGTGATCACTAGGATTGAGTTTTGATACAAGATAAAGTTCAAAATCAAACAAAATTATGGTTCTTATCTCATTTTGGACCATCTTCCATGCATAATTGTCATTACCAACAATTATGAACTGGAGGTGATTAATGGTTTGTCATTTAAGATTACAAGGCTAAACTATGAACGAGTTGTTTTAGGCTGGCGGTATGATTTTATGGAAAATTTCTAAATATTTGTAGGTTAGCTTTGCAGAGATATTAACTAGCCTGTTTAGTATCGTCCACCATTAAGATGGTTCTTTTTTTTTCTTTTAAAGGCAAGCTGGGATTAGGCAGGCCCCCACCAGTTATTATTCAACGTAGGTTGAATAAAACTAAGCAATGCTGAAAAGATTCTCTTGGACGGTATGGGATCTGCAATTATTATTTAGTCGTGGGACTTGTTTGGGCAAGTGTGCACCCTGCTCGCACGTTTTCTGCTCCATGTTCAATCCATAGCAGGGAAATGAAAAATGTTGGGTGTATTGGATATTGATGGATCTGTTGTATCTTTGGTGTGGGTGGTGGTGGTGATAGTGGTAGGCAGCCTAAAATTCATTATAGGTGAAAAAACTACAAATATTAAGGATTCTTTTATTTACCCCTCCTTTTTTTTTCTCTCTTCCTTTTTCTCTTTGTTGTTTGGCGCCTTTTAGCTCTTTCTTTATTCTAAGCAACATCTCCGGATATACCAGTTTGCCTTTCAAAATAAAAAAAACCTCTGGATATATTGGGAACTTTTGACTTGGGACTTTTAAGTCGGTGGGTAAGCCTAGTGGTGTTCTCAGATTCTACTTTAGATCTTGGTGCCAAGTATGATGAACGTTTAGAACTTTGTTGTTTTTTTTGTGGTACCTGATTGGTGCTCGGATGCTGCATAAATCTACACTCTGACTCTCGAATAGTAATTAATGCGTAGAACTTGACATCTAACAGTCTTGTCTATGTAATGAGATAAAAAGAAAGTGAAAAACGACCAACAGGGTTGGAATCATTGAATGCATAACGTGTTGCGAAGCAGGTTATATGTTCACCCCCCCAGCAGGAGGTTAGCTACATCTCATGTTCGGGGGTCCCAAAGAGCACCACGTATGTAAGCATGTGTGTCTCGTATCCCCATGTTTGTCAGCATTAATTAGCGTTGGAGTTTGATGCAATTGCAAAGACTTAAGTGCCCTCTCTTTCATTGGTGTAAAAAAATGACGATTCTAGAAAAGGAGTGGTTGTAAAGACTTAAGTGTCCCGAAGATGATTATTTAAGACCCAGTTTCTGCACTGTAGGATTATCTGAGAAAGAAATCTCCCCTGGAGGAGGCTATGAACATCAACCCTCTCACTCTCTCTCTCCCTTCTCTTTCTGCTTCTGTGCACATCCAGCAGAAGATCCTACATTACTCCATCAAGCACCGACTGACCTGCACATTGACTGTTGTGGAGCCTGATTCAGAGTTTTTACCCTTACAGGAGGAAGGTTTGGGGGCTCCTCCCAGCGTGGGTAACATCATTCAACTAAATGAGTTGTAGATCCTGATTCAGAGTTTTTACCCTTACAGGAGAGAGGTCTGGGGGCTCCTCCCAGCGTGGGTAGCATCATTCAACTTGAAGAGTTGTGGAGTCTGATTCAAAGTTTTTACCCTTACAGAAAGGGGGGTCTGAGGGCTCCTCCCAGTGTGGGTAGCATCATTCAACTTGAAGAGCTGTGGAGTCTGATTTAGAGTTTTTACCCTTACAAAAGGGGGGTCTGAGGGCTCCTCCCAGCGTGGGTAGCATCATTCAACTTGATGAGTTGTGGAGCTTGATTGAGTTTTTGCCCTTATAGGAGGAGGGTTTGGGGGCTCCTCCCAGCGTGAATAGCATCGTTCAACTTGATTCACAGAATAATAGAGGTATGGTTTTTAGTTAAAATGAGGAATGAAATGACAATAGAAATTGTTGAAAATTTACAAGAATAAACTAGACTCAATAACGAAGACACCACTTTTTACGGATTTGGAATATGACTTCCGGTTAAGGAGATATGGTCCTGACAAGTTGGTCCTAATTCGGGCAGCGATTTACAACGATTTGCTTACTGAATAACACTACAAATCGCTATAGTGATTTACGGAAGACACTACAAATCGCTATAGTGAGATCCAACAATACTATAAATCGCTGTGGGGTTCGTTGGAGACCCAAAAATACTATAAATCGCTATAGTGATTTGCGGAAGATACTATAAATCACTGTTGAAAAGCCGGATAACACTATAAATCATTGTGGGCTCGTTGGAGACCCAAAAACACTATAAATTGCTATAGTGATTTGCGAAAGACACTACAAATCGCTGTTGAAAAGTCGGATAACATTATAAATCGTTGTGGGGCTCGTTGGAGACCTAAAAACATTATAAATCGCTATAGGAAAGCCCGATAATACTACAAATCGTTGTTGGAAGGCCCCCAAAAAAATTGGTTCAGATGGCACTGCCCCCCGAGCCCCCGCCAGGGGTGCCCCCTCTCCCCCCCCCTGGACCCCCGCCCGCTGACCCGCATGGATCCGCGCCGGGGGGGGAGCCCCCGAACCCCCTCCTGTAAGGGCAAAAACTCTAAATCAGGCTCCACAACTCATCAAGTTGAATGATGTTACCCACGCTGGGAGGAGCCCCCAAACCCCCTCCTGTAAGGGCAAAAACTATGAATCAGGCTCCACAACTCATCAAGTTGAACGATGCTACAGTCAGTCGGTGTTTGATGGAGCAATGTAGGATCGTCTGTTGGATGTGCACATAAGTAGAGAAAGAAGGGAGAGAGAGTGAGAGGTTGATGTTCATGGCCTTCTACAGGGAGAACTCTTTGCCTCCCTTGATTTTTTCTCTAGAGAGAGAGAGAGGTTTTTACAGTGTTTTACGGAGAAAGAAGAAAAAGACTTTGAAGAGTTAACATCATCCTCAACTTTCTGGATGGAAGACATGTTTGTCCTTTTTTTGAACTATTTGTTTTTTCTTTTTTGAATGAAGGGCATTTTTGTCATTTTCTCAAATCATCGCTTTATGAGAAAAATAGCAAGAAAGGGTACTGAAGTCTTTGCAACCACACCAGACTCCAATGCTAAGTGATGTCAACATACACGAGAATACGAGCCCCATGTGCTTGTATACGTGGTGCTCATTCAGACCCCCAAACACAGACGTGGGATTCAGTGAATCATCGGGGGAGAACATACACCACCCTCCCATAACGTTGCCACCCTTACAAAGAAAGTTTATGTGAAAACTGGTCGAGTCTCTTGGCAGGATGGCACCATCTGTGGTTTGTTGCATGGCGACTTGCTGTGCAATAGCAATTACCTACGGTGGTCATATTTTACGGCATCCGTCAAATATTAACGCGATCTTATTGTAAGTCGTTAAGTATTTGTGAGGTTTTACCTCAAGTTGGCAACACTTAGAAGTTGGCAGAGAGCAGAACCAGTGAGCACGATCCTCTTTTTTTTTTTTTGCATTTCAAGAGGGGAACAAAAACCCACTACCACCACCAAGAATGTTGGCCATGCATGCACCAACTACCTCCCTCATGGCATTGAAAACAGTGAGGGTGCATTAGGTCTTGACTTTTGTACCAAAACCCACCTCAAAGTTCAAACCATGCACAAAGAAGTATCTATATATAGCGCGCTCGCGCGAGAGAGAGAATAATGCAGCCCCATCTTTTATACTCGAGATCCCCACGAGTCATGAAGAATAAAATACAACTGAGAGGTTCTCCTTCATTGCCGTTGTGTGATACTGAAATCCCACCATTAAACAATGAAAACATCCACCATGTCTCCTTTATTTCTCCTCCTTCTCCCTCTTCTCACAACAACACTAAATGCCCAGCTCTGTTCTTCTTTCAACAATGTCACCGACCAACTTGCTGTGCTCTCCTTCAAAGCTCAAATGAGAAGCGACTATTTTCGAGTCCTCGATGCATGGAACGACAACAGTTCATTTCTGCGAATGGCCTGGCATTCTTTGCGATACTCAAACACGAGTCTCCACCATCCACCTTGCCGAGATGAGGCTTGTGGGCACTCTCTCTCCCTCCCTCGCCAACCTCTCCTTCCTGCACACACTAAATCTCCAGGAGAATGTCTTCTTCGGCACTTTACCTCCCGAATTTGGCCGTCTTTCTCACCTGAAGACGCTCAATCTCAGCCTCAACTCTCTCACCGGAAACTTTCCGGTGGAACTCACCAACTGCACCAATCTGCATTTGCTAAACCTACAAGGCAATAGGATTTCAGGCACGCTCCCACCCAAGTTTGGTCCCTCCGTCTCTCGGCAACCTGACTTCGATCACCACATTAAGGCTTTCTGGGAACAGGTTCCGCGGGATGATACCGGAAAATTAGGGTGGTCTCTCGAATCTGATCTTCATCCAACTCTCTGCTAACAATCTTGAAGGCGAGGTCCCTGCATCCCTCTACAATGTCTCTTCATCTCTCGAACACTTCTCGCTGGCAAACAACCAACTAACCGGCAGTGTACCGGAAGAGTTTGGGCTAAACTTCCCGAAAATCCGCCAGATTCTCTTTGGTGGGAACCGTTTCAATGGGCACATCCCACTCTCGATAACAAATGCATCATGTATCGAGGGTTTAGATCTCTCGAACAATAATTAGACTGCCAGAAGACATCGGAAGGTTGAAGGATCTTCGCCAGCTGAGCCTCGAGAGGGATCGATTGATGGGTGATGCGTCTTTTTTTCTCTCCCTGAGCAATTGCACCCACTTGGAATTCTTGACGCTTTACACAAACAACATAACCGGTATTGTGCTAGAATCTTCGCTTGGAAATCTTTCATCTGATCTCTCGATCTTGCTCCTGGGAGAGAACCGGTTGCATGGGAGCATCCCTGAGGGAATCGACAGATTGATCAATCTGAGGCATCTAAATCTGCGTTTCGATTTCTTCAGTGGGAAAATTCCCTCTAGTCCATGGATGCTCGTGAATTTATGGAAGCTCTCTTTGTTGGGCAACTCGTTTTCTGGCGAGATTCCGACATCAATTGGTAATCTAACTAAAATTAGAGAAATTAACCTCGGTAGCAATGAGTTGTGGAGAGCAATACCTCCAAGCATAGGAAATCTCGGTCAGATACAGAGCTTGAGTCTCCAGAGGAATCTCTTCAATGGAAGCATAGCGAAGTCGATATTTATTGGTATCTCAAACTTAACCCAAAGATTAGATTTGTCATACAATTCATTGAGTGGCAGCCTGCCGACTGAGGTTGGTTTACTGACCAAGATTCAGTCTATCGATGTTTCCAGGAACCGATTTTCAGGCAACATTACCGAGTCCATCAGCAACTGAGTGGGATTGCGGTCTCTGAGCGTGGCCTTCAATTCGTTTGCTGGCTCAATCCCTCGATCTTTAAGCCAAATTAGAGGAATTATGGACTTGGACCTCTCAAATAACAGGCTATCGGGAGAAATCCCGGAATTTCTCACGGAATTCCAATTCTTGTTCCAGTTGAATCTCTCTTTCAATAATTTCCATGGAGGTATACCGCAAGGAAGGGTGTTCAGGACACTTGATTCATCTTCTTTCGTGGGCAACCCTCATCTCTGTGGGGGTTAGAATGAGGCTTCCAGCATGCATGGGCAGACCACTGATGGAAGAAATATGAACACCATTTTAATCCCTACTGTTGTAATTTCTCTCCTTGGAGGTTTCATTTTCCTGCTTCTGGCATTGTTTTTCAAGATATGGATAGCCAGTAGCAACAGGGGATCTGAGGTAGAGCCTTGCACGCCCACTTCAGCTGTCAGTGACAATGTATTGGATATGCAGAATTATTATAGAATGACATCTTTTAAGGATCTCTACAAGGCAACTCATGGCTTTAGCGAAGAAAATCTGATGGGTATGGGAAATTTTGGTCGTGTACACAGAGGAATTCTTGGGGAAAACCCCATTGCTGTTTTGTTGCTCTAAAGGTTTTAGACTTACAACAAGAGGGGCTGCGAAATGTTTCTTAAGATTCAGCCTTATGAAGCATTAAACATCTTCAACCTTCTGAAGATCATCACTATTTGTTTGACTGTAGATCTAAAGGACAATGATTTTCTGGCTATAGTTTTCAAGTTCATGCCTAACAGGAGTTCGGAGAGGTGGTTGCACCCAAAGGACGAGAGAAACAGAAGGCTGAATTCGTTGGAGAGAGTGAGAATAGCATTTGCCATGGACTACCTCCACAATGACTGTTTGGTACCCATTGCTCATTACGATCTCAAGCCTAGCAATGTTCTCCTTGACAATGACATGATAGCTCATACAAGAGATTTTGGTCATACAAGATTTCTGCCTACCACTCGTTCGAGCTGCACGTGTAGCATCCAAGGAAGCAGATCAGGTCATGCTGAACGTGAGCTTTTTGCTCATGCCAACATCATGGCCGTCTGTGCGCATTTTGGATGAATGTCACGTAGCATATAACTGTTATGTTGACATTTTAACCTTTCAAAATACAAAACTGATGGCCACAATGTTGGCATGAGCAAAAAAGCTCATGTTCAGCATGACCTGAGGTAATACTAGATAACACTAACATAATGTTGTTTGTTTTTCTTTTCAAAATAATAATTCAAATTAATTCTGAAATTTCTAGAATACTTGTGCCTTACTGTGGACCAAAAGGCAACATGATGGCAGGCATCTTAATCTTTTAAGAATGTTCATGGATACAAAAGCTCTAAACAATGTGTTAATGTGAAGAACAACAAATCAAAACCCAAAAAAAATGAGGGGTTTTGAAATATGCAAAGACCGCTCAAGCAATGATGCACCAAACACTTGATGATCGGTCGAAAATGTCAAAAAGCTGTAAAAATATGAAATCCCCAAAAAATCAGAATGATAGGATCAACCACTAATAGATATTAACTGTTGAGCAGAAAATGTTGTATACACCAACATCTTCATCTCACCAAATTTGGTTACTGCAAAATATAGATTAAATATTTTAAATAGTACTTTTGATTAAAATGACCAAAATACCTCTTGGTTAAAAATTAAGATTTTTAACTTGCTAAATTTATCTAGTAAATTTTAAAATTCAATGATATCACACCAATATTTTACAAAACTCTTAAAAACATGTTTTTGATCAGAAGAAATATAATTGATTGTTAAATATCTGAAATAGTTTTAAAAATACCAATTTTACCTTTATTAACCAGAAATGAGTAATTGAACATTTAAACACTAATAAATGAGATTTAAATAATAGAAACACATTTCTAACTCAAAGATAAAGATGAATTATTTATTTATTAATAATATTCAAAATGTATAGGTTTCACATTCTACCCTCCTTAAAAAAAAAATCATCCTCAAAATTTATATAATCATTCAAACAGGTGGAAGTATTCATCAGGTCATTGACCCTTCATACCCAAACTATCTCTCGAAGAAAAGATCACATAATAAATATGAGTCCTAGGCATATTTCTAGGTTCACATCAATAACATTTCAAATATCACATATCATACAAGTTTTTCACATTTAATATTGACACATTTCATATATGTGCGTCAACAAGATTTGCAAACAGATATCATACCTACGAAGGTCGTCTTACTTGCATCTCGTGGCCACTGTTACCAAACTACTCTGATACCATTTGTAATGCCTAAAGAATCTCGGACTTGTAACTTTTTAGGAAAATTTTGAAAGCCTTGTAATCATTCCTTTATCAGAGTTTTAAATAGTAATTCAATGAAAAATGATGTTTTGAAATAACAAGTCAACGGACCTTGGGCGCATTACTTGTGAACCTTTCCTTTACACAACAGATTCGTAACTCCATACTTTCATTAAAACTAAATAGATTCAAAATGAGGTTTTAAAGTTTATACAAAAAGTGAAATTTCAAATAAACTCTTTTCACCAAATTACAAAAAATGTCCTCAGGAGCGAAACGTCAAGAAAAAAGACTCATCTTGATATCATCATGCCATCGCTTGCCGTACCGACCTAATCATCACCTCTACCCATAAAACAGGGTCAGATCGATAAAAATCAGGTAGGTGCATAGATATAACAATTCAGAATAGGACTAACACATGCGTAGTTTCATTCATGATATGCAGTTTAACATAAGTAAAAATAAGCAAGTTAATCTTGTTTTTGTATCATTCTAATATTATCATATCTCTGAAGAGTGAGCAAAATGAACAAAATGAGCATGCTAACAAAATTCTGAACAAAACTAACATATATGTTGTTTCTTTCGTGGTATGCAAGTCAAAATAAGTAAAATGAACATGATAACTTTGTTTCGATATTAAACTGTCCTGAGGGTACGCACAAGAGAGAACGTAGAAACAACTGAGACTGTCTGAGGGTTTATTATGCTATATATTTTGATACCCCGAATAACTAGCTGAGTCTGTTTCAAAGGGGATGGCCAATGACCGAGAGAGAATTCTCCAGAGGTATTCATGGCAAGGGATGCATTCAACTTCTGCAAAAGTCCATGAGAACTATCACGTAGAATCATTTTTGGTAGCCCCATCCCCTAACTCTGATAACTGGGGACATTGAGTCATTTGCTTGAGGGTAGTTGTTAACAACCTGTCCTTCAGAGTTTTTATACTATCTCATCTTCTCTCTTGACAAAATCAAGAGACGAATGGGTACGTCAAATTTTATTTTAACTGATGACCCATTCCGCATGTTCTGGTATTTCAAACCAAATCGAGCATCTTACGAGGTTACCATAAACCTCTCATCCAATCATCATAGTACTGTTACGAAGAATAAAACATATTTTGGTGCCTTTATAGAGTTTAAAATGAAATTAACTCTCAATATATCATGACTATGACAATTGATATATGTTTTGAGTTAATTTTAAGTTAAACTCTGATAAAAGAAGAAAATATTTAAAAATATGATGATTTTTGAAAAGAGATCCAGTGTGGATCCAGTGTTATTCCATAAAAGATGAAAATCATAAGTTTTGTTCACACCTTGACTATGGCCATTGATGCAAATCATCAACTTAGGATTTAATCACATTTTATTAGAATGGTGCATGTGCTATTCGTGTTCCCATTTGTGAAATTTTGCAATGAAAGATAAAATGATATGAAACAAGCATTCTATGATGTTTATAATGCCCATTCATTCTAATCTAGGATTGGAAACATAAATATTCTCATTAATGCCTAACTATTACATCATTTAAATCGAGAAACCTCTGAATTAAGAAAGAGAATATATATATATATATATATATATATATATATATATATATATATATATATATATATATATATATTCCATGTATTTCTGCAAAACAGAATTAGTACAGGGCAATATTGCAAAAAAGTTCTAAGTGCCATATTCATATCAAATGGAAAATACATGTGGAAATATGTTCATTCAAATGAAAATGTGATGTTTGCCTTGCTAAAAGGCATATATGACATACCATGGGAATTGCAAGTATAAGGGTAATGTATGATGTGCAAGAGATGTGAAGGTAACAAGTGCAGTGGTATTGAAAGTAAGGGGAGATGCAAGGTGTTGTGGGATGTAAAAGTATGACAATGGGTAGTGGGTTATGAAGAGGTGGTGTTGTGAGAGGTTATGCCAATGGAGGCATACAGTGAGTGAGATGGATGCTGGAAGTAAAGGGGATGTGAGTGAAGAATGAGTGTAGCAGTGAATATGCTAACTATTGTACTGAAGGTGGGGTTGTGGCAGCAATGCAATACAGGAGCTTATAACAGGGTATTGCAAGGAATACAAAGGGGGTAAACTAGTATACAGGGTATGGATGAAGGCACTAAGGTGCAGTGGGTGGCATAGGGGATGGTTGGTGCTGTCGTAGGGACAACAATGGGAACGTGATGGAAGATATAATGGCCTGGGTGGGTAAGGAATGCACTTGAGTATTAGTGTTGTTGTAAGTTACATCAACGATGTAGCAATGAAGGGTGAAAACTAAGTGTAGTGTATGGAGGGTGCTGCAAAAATTTACAACATACGAATGATGAAATGATCTAACTTATGCTCTTGTAACAAGGTAAAAAAAAAAATAGTGCAACAGAGATAAAACAATACATGATGCTACAATAGATGTAAAAGGAGTCATGAATGTTATGCAAACACAACAGGGGCAGATGGTGTTATAGCACAAATGCAAGGTGTGTTGTGGCAGCAATGTAAGTGCTGGTGATAAACAAAAAGAAAAGAGTCTGCAGGAAATGTCCTTTGGGGCTTTTGGAGACCCAACTTGAAGGGACGATTCAGCCACAGATCTTACATGAGCAGAGTTTTTGTTGGCCATCCCTGAACAATCCCTGTTATGAGGAAACATTGCTCTCACTAATTCTCTGAATTGCTGCAAAACTTGGACTGTCAAAGAAGTAAGAGAAAATGCAGGATCATTAAGGTAGACATCACCAAAGTTTACAAGGAAATAAACATTTGTCCGGAATTCATAAGCAAGCAGGATGACTGAAGACGAACTGATAGTCTGGCCTTCAAGATATGCAAATTACGCCTTTTCCCATTATACACAGCAAGGAAACAGTCTTAAAATGTTGAACCAACAGTCAAAATAGGTGAAGCAAGGGCCAGTATTGCTACCAAGCTAGCCAACGAAACAAGAGGGGTTTGAAATTGGTTTTTGGGAGAGAGCTTATCTGTAGAAATCCTTTAGAGGAAACCAAGGTCATGGCTCCCTTTACCTCTTTGCAAGATATACATCCCAACAAAACTTGCATAACCAGCCTCTGGTATTCAGGTAGTGAATACAGTTTCATCTGAAGTAACTTGTAGCTTTGCCTTACAACCAAACTTAAATTACAGAATGAAGTAGTCAACTCTTCCATAAACACTTTTATATTGCAGAAAGTAATATGACATAGCCTCCATGATGAGGCAAAAACTGATGCTTCCATGAGCATATTTGAGCACAAAAGGGGGGGGGGGGGTACCTCTACCTCCTTTTACAATCAAAGCTGGATTTCTTCAAAATTCCTCACAAAGAGAGTGATTGGATCGGTGCTGCAATAAAATATAAATGGCAGCAGGCCTAGCCCTGCCATAATGGATCACAAGGAATGGCAATGTATATTGTGAGATGAATCTCACTGTGTTCAACAAGACCATCTGTCTAGGGAAAGAATCAAAGGTAACCCAAGAAGCAAGAACTGACGTTTTGCAGATCCATTTTGAGAGAAACACAACGCATACTCTATTTCTTTTATTTTTTGGCACTATCTAATGCATGCGCGCAGTTTAGTTATTCTCAGTAGGCAGGTCCAACCCATCTTAGCCATTTATCCCTCACGATTTAGAGACAAAAAACAAGTGCTCTCAATACAAATGTGTAGCTTCAACAAGCTGATGACCAATACCTAACTCCACAGCCGACCTACAGGTTAGCGTGAAAATTCATAGGCGAAGGTTACACAAACGGGATACTTGACACACCGGCTACATGGATAGATGCTCATAACAACTGTGTTTGGTGAAGCATACAACAAAATACCATGAACAAAGGGGAATGAAATACCATTATTTGTTGTTTAAGCAAGACATCAAGTATCAACATATATTTAAAGCAAAAAAGGAAATCAAAGAAGCCTAAACCTTATTTAGAATTTTTAAAGTCTTGACTATCTTCATTTATGCGATTTTATTTTATCATTGTGCGATTGCATGCTATGAGGTCACCATAAACCTCTCATCTGATCATCGTAGTATTAACATGTCGTGCATGTCTAATAGTATCGCAATGATGAAAGGGGTATTAGTTTCTCAGAAAGAAACCTCAATTTCTCGTGCTCTTAGCCGAGGAGATCCGAGTCATTTTTGGGTATCAAACAAAAGACTGTGCATACCTCTTATAGCTACGTAGGTTTGAGGAAAAGACTTGGATGTGAATGAGAAATCATCAGGTATACGTTTTTGCTTTTCAAAATTATGCATATTTCAAATACTAGAATCTTGCAAGAAATCTCTTTTTCTTTAAAGCTTTGGCGGACATGTGTGAATCCGCATCTTTCAAATAACAAGGATAATGTAAGGTAAGATAGAGTATGAGACACCACGTACTTTATAAGATTGTATATATGTATATATAATACATATATCACAAAGCATAAGCCTGTATACATTATAGCGCGACGACAATATAAATGACATAAAGCAAGACTCGATTTGCGAAACCACATATCGAGCTAAATACATTACGTAAGCAGTGCCTGAGGTATGAAACCGTACCTCGACTAAATAAATGCGTAAGTAGTGCACGATGTATAAAACTGTACATTAGCCAAATAAACGCATAAGCAGTGCACGAGGTACAAAATTGTACCTCGGCTAAATAAATGCGTAAGCAGTACATGAGGACGAAATCGTACATCAGCTAAATAAATGCGTAAACAGTAGCCTATGCATGTGATAGCATGGTGGCAAAGTAAACAATATAAAGCATGACTCGATATGTGAAACCATACATCGAGTTAAATAAATTACGTAAACAATGCACGAGGTATGAAATTGTACCTTAGCTAAATAAATACATAAACAGTAGCTTGTGCACGTGATAGCACGATGAAAAACTAAAAAACATAAAGCATGACTCGATATGCGAAACCACACATCGAGTTAAATAAATTATGTAAACAGTGCACGAGGTACGAAACCGTACCTCAGCTGAATAAATGTGCAAGCAGTAGCCTATGCACATGATAGCACGACGGCAAAGTAAATGACATAAATTTAAATGGACAAGGATATGCAAAACTGCATCCATGAGTTAAAAGCACATATATATATATATATGTGTGTGTGTGTGTGTGTGTGTGTGTGTGTGTGTGTGTGTGTGTGTTAGAAGTGTTTTGCCATTGTCCTCATATGCAACTTTCCCCTACCTTGGAGATAATCTGAATGTATGACGATTCTAAGCGTAGGTGATAGCTTGCTCGTGTCTCGATATTCTTGTCAGAGGTACAAAGACTTGTTAGTTGCATAGATATGGTGCACTCAAAAGATTTTTATCGAACTTAAAAAAGAATGAGGTTATAAAAGCATTTTCTAGCAAAAGTAAGCGATTGTCGGGTCATCAGGGTTGAACACAAACCTTGTTTGAACTGACCGGACCAAGTCGGGCGCAAAATGGTTAATCTGAGTGACTAGGCTAATGGAACGATTGAGTTGGCTGAGATGCGTTCGCAGGCTGATGCACAACTTGGCTTAGACTTAACTAAGTCGAGCTCGGTTAGGCCCGAGCTGAACCTAACCAATAAGGGACGGGGCTAGGGCTTGAAGGCTAAGTAGGCTCGGCTAGCAAGTCGAGCCGGGTTCGATTCCAAAAAGGACATGGGAGGCCAAATGGCCGAGCCAGGCTTAGTTTCTAGGCTCAGTCTCATAAAAAAAAGGGGTCGAGCTAGGCTCAGTCTCATAAAAAACAGGGTTGTGCCTGAGACTCTGGGTGTGCCCCGACTCGGGGCACCCTGGCTGGGTTGGTGATCTAATCGGGTCGGACCTAGCACAAAAACCCCATGGCTCAGCTCAGTTGGGCTAGTGGGCACGATAGAGTCGAGCTCGACCCAACCCACCCGAGCAGGCGGCCCAAAAGGGCTAGTGGGCTCGACCCAGCCCACCCGACCAGGAAGCCCAAAAGGGATGGTGGGCTTGACTAAGTCAAACCTGACTCAACCCACCTGAGACCTCCACAGGGTTGGGCTGGTGGGCTTGACTGAGTCGAGCCCGAACCAGGGCATTCGGCTCAACTGGTTGAGTTGTCCCTGCTCCCAGATAGGGTTCAGGGTTCTCAAAGAAGAAAAATTGAGGGGGAGGAAGGGAGCAGAGAAGAAGTGATGGAGACTCGGTAAGAGCCGATCCAAGATCCAAATGGATCTCAATACACACGTAAGCAATTACGATGAAGAAGAGTTCGAACAGAACTCTGAAAAACAAACTTTTTGGGACTCGAGCACTTTGTTGCGATAGAGGTGGTTCAAAGGAGAAGGTTACGTAACACATACACCTTTCTAACGAATCTGAAACCACTGGAATCTAACCTGAACTGTCTGATCTACAGACACAAGACTGGACCAGTAAGACTGATCTTCGACAGACTGTCCAAACTTGACAGGCAGTCAGTTTGAGAGGGTTTTCGAACCCTTTGACGACAAAGTTTTAAAAAACTCCAAACATCAGATTTCAAGGTCAGACCGAGACCTTTCCATAAAGCTAATGTTTGGATTTTTTTGGATATTTCTACAGGTATCTACGAATTTTTGAATTCTAGATATAGTCTGTTCTGATTATTGTAAAATACAAACTATGGTTCTAATCATGCAATTAGACTAACATGGATTTTCAGACAGACGATCAACTCAGTCAAAACTCAGAGCAACAATAAAATCCAACAAAATGTTATATAACCAGATCAAGTTTTCAGTTTTATAAATATCATAGGGAATTTCTGTTACGACAATGAAGCCGTATATGATACTTCAAGTACAAGGTTTTGATGATGAGCAAGTGAAATCAACTTCATTTCAGCTAAGGCAATGAAGACATTGAAGAATTCGATGAAGAATCTTTGAAGACTAGTGTGCAAATGTTAAATTTATTTAAAGTCTTAGATTCTTGTAAGAGCCTTACCTAGAGTGCATATTTAGGTTGCATTTTACCTAAAAAGTCTTTAGAAAAACTTTTGTAAAAGAACCCCTCATGAAAATCTTTTTAGAAAACTCTTTTTTTAGATTTTCGTGTTTATTAGTCGACCAATAGACTCACCAGTCGACTAATCCTTTCGCGCCATATTTTCTAAAAAGTCATTTTTGTCAAATTAATCGACCGAAGGTTTTATCAGTCGACTGGACAGAATGTCTGTTTTCTGGAAAATTTAGCAGCAGTCGACTAATGACTTTATCAGTCGACTGGACAGAACATGTGTTTTCTGAAATTTAGCATCTGTCGACTAATGCTTTTATCAGTCGATCGGACATAATGTATGTTTTTTAGAAGATTTTAGCAGCAGTCGACTGAAAGGTTTTTCAGTCTACTGATGATATTATCAGTCGACTAATTTTATCTCTAGTCGACTAAGTTTCAAAAGTTCAGATTTCCAAACGGCTCGATAAACAGATCAGTCGACCGACGATAACTATCAGTCTACTAATAACTAACTATTAGTCGACTAATTTTGTCGTTTTTCCTGAAACTTCAAAAAGGAGTGTCTTTTCATTTTTCAAACATTTTGATCGTTCAAAATGGACTGTTTTGACACCCTTTCATACCCTCAATGTATGGAAACTTTCAACTATAAATATGAGTGCATTTTACACTCAAAAGCACTTCAATTCAATCAATTTGAATCAATTACTCTTTGCTTTTCACTCATTCATTTTCTCACTCACGTGATATTTTTCACTTCAGTTTTTCACTCAAATTCCTTTGAGAGATAGTGAATTCGTGAGTAGAGTATTTCAACAACGTCAAAAGTCAATTGCATCTCATTTCCATTCAAAAGAAGGGCTCATAGGTTGTTTTGTAAGTTGTTACTTATTTCAATTTTCTGTAAAAAAAAGGACTCCTTGGTTTAAAGAAGTTGCTTGCTTTCAGTAGGTGTGTTACTGAAAGTGGGACCGGATTTGGTCTGTATGATCTTGTAGTTACACAAGGTTGATAGTGGAAATCTCAAGCGGGTTTTGCTTGGGGACTGGATGTAGGTCGGGAAAGACCGAACCAAGATAAATTTTGTGTTCTTTGTGTGTTTGCTTTTCAAATTGCAAAATCTGTCAATATTTCGCAGACAATTTTTAAAAGCACTATTCACCCCCCCTTTAGTGCCCATTGCCTCGATCCTACTGCACTTTCAATTTCAAGATATTCTAGAAACACAAAAGCCTAGTCAGGATTTTATAACAGGATTTTTTTTTAATCATGACTCTGAGATAGATGTAGAAAAAATAAGATTTTTGAGTAACTTACGAGATGATTCAACAAAAATCGTAAACATGAAAGTTATAGACCCACATCTTAGCTTTCCAAAAAATCAAACTAATCAAGATTTCATGTAGGGAATTAAAAAATAACTAATAAATACAAAACACTATCAGGTGTGTTATATACTGGACATGGTACAGGAGAGTTCTATTTGTCTGATACTTCACAATAATTTTTAGGGGCACAAATGGCCGAATCATGCAAAGATTTCAACAAAATTGTTGACGGTCAATGTCTTAGCTTTCTAGAAAGCTAAAGAACACCAGAATCTGACCAGTATCCAGGCTGATACAATCGATTCTTTGGAGTCATCTCAGACAACTTGAGAACAGAATAACTCATTTATTGACAGAAACTGAGTTAAACAAATCATAATGATTCAGGACTATAACAGTTACTGGGATAACATTCAATAACATAAAAACCTCAAAACATTCATTTAATCAACACAAACAAGTTCTTGCAGTTTACAATCATCAGAAATATCAATGGATAGCAGTCAACGACAATGAAACATAAAAGAAACGAAACCATGTTATCTGTTTGAAGGCAAAGATGAAGGTGTAGCTGAGAAGCAGCAGACAGCGACACAAACGTATGAACAACAGCTTCATGACGTACTATGCTAATGAAGCATTCCCTTGCTGAAGGTCTAAAAAATCCTGCATCTTCCTACTCCTCTCGTGTTTCAGAAAGTAGGCAGCATAGAATACCTCGACGAACTACTCTCACGTAATAGGTTCATTTGCAAATTTAACTTCCAAGGTGATTGCCCACCATCTTTCAGCATCCTCTCGAAGTCAGTAAGTCCCAAAATCCACTTTATGCTCTTCTCCCACCTAGAGTACGCAAAATATGTGCTCTAGCTCTCGGATCCAATTCTCCGCTGCCTCTGGAGTGGACTTCCCATTGAAGGACGGGGGGTTCATACCCATGAATTGCTTGTACGACACTGCAGTGACTGACATTAGGGCAGGAGTTCCATGCCCCTGAGCGACCTGCTACAGGTTATCGCCCATGTTGCGCATAGTCTCAGCCTAACGACCAACAACCTCTGCAAGGTTGTTGAGGGTCTCTATAAGGTTGTTGAATCTTCCTTGCCAAGCTATCTTGAACAAGAAAAAAAATGTTTGTATAAGTGAAGGCATATCTTAAAAAACACAAATTCTATTCATAAAGCAATTAATTTATGTATTTCTATAACAAATCAAGCCAAAATACCCTTTAACTATGATAGGGTTACAAAAATATCTAACGCAGTTGGAAAACAAAAATGAAGCACTATAATAGGACTTCATCCAAAAAGACCTTTAACAAGAACAACATTATTTTAACTACGACTGGTGTAATGGTCTTGGTAGTCCTTCCTATTTATCAAGCATCTTTGCTTAGGACGAGGAGGAGATGCTGGTGTGTATTGGGGAGAATTCGATGAAGTATGCCAAACTATCTCGAGGCCTACGACAGGAACTTCATTCGGCACTAGAGACAGAGGAGGAGAAGCTGGCACATACTGAGGGGAATGAGAATGAGGTGCTAGTGAGTACTGGAGAGAGTTTGGCAAAGTGCATAAATGTCCCTCATGATTGATGACTTCAAGTGGTACTAGACTAGTTTCTGACGCTATGTCTTCTACGGTTTTGGCATTACCCTTCCAGATTTCATCTCCCAGCTTAAGCTGGCACTAAACCTCAATATGCTCTCTAAGGCCATAATAAAGGCAGTCACTCAGCTCACGAGGACATACTTGTCCTACGTGTTCCATCTTGCATCACTAAAAGGTTGACTACCTAGAGGTCGTTAGATACTCTGATGCAGACTTGGGAGAATGTCTTGATAGTAGAAAGTCCACAACTGGATACATCTTCCTACTGACAGGTGGTGTCATCTCATAGATAAGCGAAAAACGGTCTACAATTGTTGCTCATACCATAGAGGCAAAATTTATTGCTCTATACGAGACTTTATCTCAGGTCATTTGGATAAGAAACTTCATTATGGGTCTTGAAATCGTAGACTCTATTGAGAGACTAAAGATATTTTATGATAATGAAGTTGTTGTGGCATCGAATAACGACAAGAGTTCAATATCGTGCTGACACATAGAGTTAAAGTACTTTATTGTTAAAGAAATGATTGAGAATCATTTAGTGTGCATTGATATAATTGGTACGAAGAAAATGACTATGAATCCCCTTACTAAAGGGCTAGCACCGGGATTATATTCCCAACATGTAAAGGGGATGTGTCTGTTTGATTCCTTTTGATGTATAACAATACATTATGGTTACATGTGATAACATTTGTGAAGCTAAATTGATTCTCAATGGCTTTACATATTGTTGATTCTACATAAAGAATCTCTCATTTAAGTAGAGAAAATAGTATAATAATAATATTAAAGGACCAATAGAATTAGTTAGAGACCAACATATTCATAAAGGTAATTTTAACATGCTAAAATACTGAAAATAAATTATATTGTAATACATGAAAATATGACATTTCATAAAGAAGTGTTTATCTCCATGACTCATATGATTCATTCTTATGATACAGCATAGCATGCGAACCCACATAGAAATTGAATCGAGATAACACTAAAACCTTGGTGAAGTATTTTTTCATGTCAGTGGGTCAAGTGGGAGAATGTCAAAATATAGATTGTATCCAACCTGATGTGACTTGGTTTGACATGAGTACATTATGGGATAGCATGACTCATGGGAGTTAGAGGGGCAGTTATTGCAACTGCCCATGAAAGGTAACCACCGATAGTGGTAACCTCCCACTACAGGCTTCTCTCAGAAGTCTATACAGAGGCATGGTTGCTTGATGAGTACAACCAAGGTTTACACTTTCTCTCAGGTTCAGGGTCCTACTCACCATTGACGTAACAACCTTAGCTTATCGTGAGCATCGATAGGCTGAGGAGAACGTTGAGCACCCGCATCAATGCTCCTTTCATTTATGGCGGCTACCGGTATGTATTTTTGCTTCTTAAATTTTGGTTTGTCTAAAGATTACCAACATGTACAACTATGGTTGTTCAAGCATGAATTTTCAGACGACATTGAGGGACTACATTGGCGTCAAACAAGGGAGGTGAACTTGACCTTCTTATTTCCTCGTAGAGAATTTTTAATGCAGCTTTACCGGAAATCCTTCTCAGAGGATGGGTTACCCACGCTCGCTAGGTGCATACAATCTTGGGGACTAGCATGGTTGGATGTATCATCGTTCATTAAACAATAGCGCCAAGCTAGAATTATACATGTCCCCAACGATGACCCCATTCTACGTATCATGAAGTGGTCTGGCACACTTTGCCCTCAGTCACAAGGATGGTGGTGCCCCAGATGCAGGATGGTGGTGCCCTAGATACGCAACTCTTAACGTGTTGACCATGCTGCAATGTTTGAGATGCAACTATGATTGTGACTGATGCCATCCTCATCTCTTCACGGCCATGCATAATGTCATGGAAAGGGGCGATAAAGAAGACTCGAAAGATTGGATAAAGTCTAAGAGAAAGAAACGTTTGGAGAAGAGAGAGGATCGTGCTATTGTTTTAAATCTGAATGTAGGGGATTGGTTATTCTCTCTTACAAATACATCAACTTTCAGAGGACATGTCATCGTTACAATGGTGACCGAAAAGATTGTGTCTCCCCTCCGCCCACTACGTTTGATGTGTTTTTCGTGCATACCACCATGAACCAATCTTGTCAATTGGCCATGAATGCCTCGCAAGACATGATGAGGTGATTGGAACTAAATACAGTCTCCATTGTAGAGGTTGGCGCATCGGAAGGACCTCCGGTGACAGCAGCAGCAGAAAGAAAGAAAAGAAAAGTGGAAGTGTTAGAGACTTGGAGGTTTTCTTCGAAGGCCTCTCTTTCTACAGAGTTGGTTTCTCTGTGTGTATGTATATATTAGGGGCCGAATCCCATGAATATATATAGCCTTCAGTTTCCCTCTCTCGGCTCAATAGTCGGTTAAGAGAATTATGGTGAGTCCGATGTTTTTGATAAATCAAAATATGAATTTTGAATAAAATATTTGTTTTGAAAACTGACTTTGCTTATCCATGAGCAGGCCTACTTATGGATAAGAACAACGTGCAGTGCATGGCCACACGCACCAACATCTCTCACTTGGACATGAGACTGCTCAGTTTGCTCCCACTATTGTGGGCTTTCTTGAATTGATTACGGATTTTTCGTTAAGAATTTCCTTCGTAATCATACATATCTTAATCTCATACGGGCAACATGCTTAGTAAACAAGTCTTCTGCAATGCCTTTAGTTAAGGGATCAACTACCATATCCAAAGTAGGAAGGTAGTCCACATTTATTTCATTGTTTTCAATCATATCATGTATGTAGTGGTATTTCACCATTATATGCTTGCTCTTGGAGCTATCAACTCTATTTTTTATTAGAGCAATAGCAGCTTGATTATCACAGTATATTTGTACAGGTTCACATAATAGATCTATCTTTAAGTCTTTAATGAACCTGTTGATCCATACTGCAAATGTCATAGTTGCATTACACGCGATATACTCAGCCTCTTGAGTATGTTGAGCCACACAACCTTGTTTCTTACAAGACCGCGCAACAGCTCCTCATCTAAAGAGGAAGATATAGCCAGAAGTAGATTTGTTGTCATCTTTGCATCTTGCAAAGTCAACATCAGAGTGTCCAATCAAATCAAGGTTGTCAGCTTGAAAGCTTAGTTGCAAACTTTTAGAACCTTTTAGGTATCAGAATACTATCTTTATAGCTTGCCAGTGAGGCCATCCTGGATTACTTTGATATCTGCTAATAAGACCTACAGCGAAGCTTATGTCAGGTCTTGTATATAGCATCACATACATTAGGCTTCCAACAACCTGTACATAAAGAATTTCAAGACTTGGTTGGCCCTCACTAGGACAATCACTTTTACTTAAGTTTACTTCTTTTGCAACTAGAGTTCCAATAGGTTTGGAGTCATGCATTTTATATCTTTTTAGAATATAGTCAATGTACCTTTCTTAGCTTAGACAGAGAGTCTTGAATCTCTGTTTTAGGTGATTTTAATTCCCAAGATATAGGAAGCTTTGCCCATAACTTTCATTTCAAAGTTGGTATATAACCATTTCTTAGTGTTGATTATCTTTTCATTGTCATTTTCAGTCAGCAAAATATCATCAACATATAATGATAGGATACAGAAAAGACTCTCACTTTTCCATACATATACACAGTGGTCTAACTGATTTGGTTTGTATCCAATCTTTGTTATGGCTTTATAAAAACCAAATACCACTATCTTGGCGATTGCTTTAACCCATACAAGGATTTTTTCAACTTGTACACTTTATCATTATTTATTACATAACCTTTTGGCTGGGTCATATATATATCTTCCTTTAAGTCACCATTTAGGAAGGTAGTTTTTACATTCATCTGCCATATATCCAGGTCATAATGAGTAGTTATGGATAATATTATCCTGATGGACGTAAATTTAGCAACTGGTGAATAGGTTTTCCTATAATCAATCCCTTTCTTTTGGAAAAAACCTTTCGCAACTGGCCTTGCTTTAAATTTGTTTATAGATCCATCAGCTTTATATTTTTTCTTAAGAACCCATTTACAACCAACTGGTTTTCTTCCTTCAGAAAGATCAGTTAAGTCCTAAACTTGATTCTTTTCAATGAATTCAATTTCTTCATCCATAGCCCTTTTCCATTCTGATGCCTCTTTTGAATTAATTGCATCAGCATATGAGAGATTATCGGTCAACTCATCAAGATCTACAGAATAACAGAGTTTCTCACACAAATACACATAGTAGTCATGCAAGTAGGATGGAGGAGCTCTAGACCTTTTACGACCACTTAGTCCTTGAGAGGTAGAGGGTTCAAAATCAGTTGGTTCATTACCTAATTGTTCCACAACTAGTTCATTACCTAACTATTCATTCTAATCATCATGATCATATAGCAAATCAAAGGGATCCTCAATTGGATCATCGGATTCATTGTTGAGATTTTCCAGAAACTCAACATCTCTACCCTCAATCAGTTCCAGTCTTTGGTGATACAATCAATAGCCTTTTAATCCTTTTGGATAACCAATAAAGATGCATCTAGCGGATCTGTTATCTAATTTATCTATAGTTGGATCTAAGATTTTTACATGAGCTACAGATCCCCATCTCCTAAGATGATTTAAGTCTGGTTTTATACTAGTCCATCTTTCATATGGAGTTTTGGGGACAACTTTACAAGGCACTCTATTTAAGGTATACATAGCTGTATTTACAGCTTCACCCCAAAAAACTTTGGGTAGATGAGCACCTGCCAACATGGATCTAACCATGTTCAAGAGAGTTCTATTATACCTTTCAGCAACACCATTTTGTTGCGGTGTCTTTGGCACGGTTCTTTACTTATTAATGCCAAGATCTTTGCAATAATTGCAGAACTCATTTGAGGTGTATTCACCACCTCTATCAGATCTCATAATTTTAATGTATCTACCAAGTTGTCTTTCAACTTCATTCGTGTATTCTTTGAATTTCTCAAGTGCTTCTGATTTATTTTTGATGAGATACAAATATTCATATCTTGAGAAATCATTAATAAATGTTATAAAGTATAACATGTCACAATGAGTTTGGACTCTAAAAGGTCTACAAATGTCTGTATGAATTATTTTTAACAGTTCAGTGGCTCGAATAGCATTATGTGGAAAGAGTTTTCTTGCCATCTTTCCAAAAATACAAGATTTACACTTTTCAAAGTGAGATTCATTAAAGTTAGGGATTATTTCTTATTGTGCTAGATTTTTTATTTTCTTTAGGCTTATATGCCCAAGTCTTCTATGTCATGCATTCACATCAATAACTAAGGCACAATCAATATACGAGGAAAATTTTTCTTTATTCTCAGATAATTTAAACAACCCATGTTCTTTGTCAAATTTATCCTCAAACAGGATTCTACCATGTTTCTTCATAGTGACCTTCCCACGGACAAAACGGATCTCAAAACCTTTTCCAGTCAAGGCTGGTACAAACACAAGGCTTCTCCTCATTAAAGAGACATAAAGAATATCTTTAAGCAACACATTAGTCCCTCCCACATTGAGTCTGTAGGACCCAACTCCTAGAACATCACTATAGGAGTTGTTGTCCATGTAGACCTTGTGCTCGCCTAGTCCTAGCTCTTTGAGATCCACAGCTCCATCGGTGGACTTGGCTATGTGTCGAGTAGCTTGAGAGTCCACCCACCACTCGGAGAGTTCTTCATTCGCAAAGTGGCATTCAGATACAACATAAATGACTTCTTTTCCGTCATTCTTTTTATTTGATTTGTTGTTGTATCTCTCACTGTTTCAGTTTCTCCTATTGTTAGGAAACTTTATCCTGTAGTTCTTCTGAATGTGTTCTATCTTGTCACACTTGAAACACTTGACTTGTGAGCCTTTGTTGCCTTGAGGTTTGAAACATGCCCTTTGTTCTTTATGGAACTTGCCATTACCCTTCTTTTTAAAGTTATTAGGCTTAATGGGTACTCGGCTATGAGACGGTGTGTCTTGGACCACCATCAACTTAGACTTCTTTTCTTCAGCCATGTGCTCTTATTCTATGGCTAATTGCAGGGGTAGCTCAGTCAAGTTTAAATCCTTTGAATTGAATCTTAACGCAATAGTCACCATTTTCCATAAATGTGGGAGGATATTCAGAATGGTGGACACCTGCATTCTATCTGGAATTACATTTTCAGCAATGGCTAGGTCTTTAGCCATGACCAACATCCTATTTACGTGGTCTACCACACTGTCACTCTATTTCATCCTATATGAGTTGTATTGTACGAGTAGTAACTGTATGTGGACTTCGGATGCGGTGTCATATTTGGTGGCTATTGCCTCCATCATCTCCTTGGCGGTCTTATAATCTTCAAAGACCCTAATCAAATCATCGTCCATGTAGGTGAGCATGATGGTTCTTGCCATCAGATCATCTTTTTGAAACTTTTTGAAACTTTTTGAATTTAATTATTTCTTCTTGAGTTGCATCGTCATTAGGTTTTTCTAAAGACATACTGAGGACATATTCCAGTCCTTTCAGGGTTAGAGCTAAAGAGATCCACCTTTTCCAAACAGAAAAGTTGGTCTCGTTTAGCTTGTCTGTTTTCGCTAGTTCAGAGGCACATACATGACTAGCCATTTAATACTAAAAAATTATATTTAATTTATTTATGGCAAGTTAGCACAAAGAGACAAAAGGAAGATCTCGTCAGTCTAATCTGAGAACAAGTTTTTAATTTTAAATAGACCTATTTGTTTTAGGTCTTAAACAGAAAAAAATTAGTTTTTTTAAATTAATAGGAATAGAGTTTTTTTTAAATTAAAATTAGTTCCAGGTATTAAAAGGGAAATATCATAATTTCTGATAAGTTTTCAGAAATTTCAAAGACGTAGACCCATTTTAGCAAATATTTTTGAAAAAGAATGTGAGTTACAAATACACTTATTTTAACGTTTTTTCTGAAATATTTCAAACTTCCAGGGGTAATAGGGTCTTTTTACCCCTTGGGCTATTTAAGCCCTGACCCCTTCAAAACCGACTTATAATTCATCAGGTTTTTCTCTCTCTTCTTCGCCAGAGCTCCAGAGCGACGGGTGACGACAATGATGATTTTTTGTTGTTCTCCGGTGGCGATGGGCCGACTCTTAGGTTGGGTTTGATCTTCTCGGTGCATGCTCCCTCTGACAGGAAACCCACGATTGTTCCTCTGTCGAAGCTATCAGAAAAATCATGAAGCTGATTTTTTGGCCGATCTTCAATGGCAATGACCCGACCCTGTGGTTGGGTTTACTCCTCTTGTTGCAGGCTCCCTCGAACACAGACCCGAGGTCTTTTCCTACGATGGAGCTTCCTTGAAAGATAAAACGACTGAAAGTTTTCTGGTCGTTCTCCGGTGGCGATGAGTCGACTTCCTATTTGGGTTTGCTTCCCTTGATGCAAGCTTCCCCTGCGTGCAAACTCGAGGCCAAACAATGGCCCAAAATTGGTTTTCCTGGTAGCTTGGGGTTTTCCCCTTTTCTGTTTTCTATTTTTCCGATTATATGTTTTTGTGTGATTTTCTTTTTCAAACAGGGAGCGATAGAAAAAGGTCGGAGGCCTTTTACCCTTGTTCTATCAGTGCTGCCGAAAAAATGGTAGGCGATCGAAACCTTTTCCGGTGACAGAACCTCTTTTTTTTCTTTGTTTTTCTTTTTTTGGTTTGCAGAGACGAATAGGTAAGGAAGAATCGCCTCTTTCAGGAAGAAGGCTGAGACAATGATTTCTGGTTTGGATTTTTAAAGGTAGACATAGTAAAGAAAACTGAGTCTTTGTTTCCCGGTTTGGGTTTTCAGAGACAAACAGGAAGCGCATAAAAAGAAAGGAGAGCAATAGCTCTTACCTGATTAAAGCTTCTTCTCCCTTTTTTCTTTCTTTCTTTGCAGGTTGAAGGTCACAAGGATTGGTGAGCATCTTCGAACCTCTGCTTTGATACCATTGTAGAGGTTGGCACAGCGGAAGGACCTCCGGTGACAACAGCAACAGAAAGAAAGAAAAGAAAAGTGGAAGTGTTAGAGACTTAGAGGTTTGCTTCGAAGGCCTCTCTTTCTATAGAGTTGGTTTCTCTGTGTGTATGTATATATTAGGGGTTGAGTCCCATGAATATATATAGCCTTCGGTTTTCCTCTCTCAGCTCAACAGTCAGTTGAGAGAATCACGGTGAGTTCGATGTTTTTGATAAATCAAAATACGAATTTTGAATAAAAGGTTTATTTTAAAAGTTGACTCTGCTTATCCATGAGCAGGCCTACTCATGGATAAGCATAATGTGCAGCGCATGGCCACACACACCAACATATACCCCTAACCACAGGGATTCACGATGAACTGGTGGAAGCTCTCTCCACCGGCCAGATCATCTCCATGTTTTAGCATCACGATAATTACAACAAGAATGAGAATAATGGGGGTGAAGTTATCTTCTTTGGCCAAATGAAATGTGTCTTGCGGAGTACGCCCATGATGGACGTCCAAGGTGCTTCCACCCAAGGAAAGTGAAAGGAGAAGATCATTGGTTCATGTTTAGTTGCTGGTTTGAGTATGGTCGTTGGTTCATATAGTGGCCGACAAACACCTCCGACGACTGGTTTATCAATGGTAGCCATGGATGCACCTGCTCAGTTGGCGCGTGCAAAGAGAACCCATCATAAAATGGGGGCAACTCCGCATTCCCAAGATAAGTCCCACCAATACCTTTTCTCAATCTTTCCCACTGTATCCCTTGAAAAGTGGGACATTTATTTGGCAAAATTGGGATTGCCTTTCCATGAGTTGTCTTGGTAAACCAACCACCCTTTGGAAGTTACGTGGATCCATTTCTTAACAGCCCTCAACAACGGCCAGTATTCAAAAAGCTCTATATGGATCACCTATTGCTGACGGATAGGGCTAACCCGGATCCAGAAAATCAGAACCTTGACCCTAGATCTAAGTCC
The DNA here is from genome assembly GCF_984573655.1 of Nuphar pumila. Classification (NCBI taxonomy): domain Eukaryota; kingdom Viridiplantae; phylum Streptophyta; class Magnoliopsida; order Nymphaeales; family Nymphaeaceae; genus Nuphar; species Nuphar pumila. Next base: position 107,647,438 of record NC_143260.1, on the reverse strand, counting down.
ATTATGACTTCAGACCTATGGTTGGATTTAGGTCCGATTTATACAAATCTGGATCCAGAATTTGCCATGGATCCTTCTTATCCTTTGGATGATGGAACACTAACTGAGATGGAGGCAAAAGTAGTCAATAAGATCGAAGCAAGTTATATGCCCCCTCCCCCCCCCCGGAACGCACAGATGTGTGTTCTTGGGTCTGAATGAGCGCCATGTATGTAAGCACGTGGGGCTCGTTTCTCCGTGTGTGTCAGCATCACTTAGCATCGGAGTCTGGTGTGTTTGCAAAGGCTTAAGTACCCTTTCCCACCATTAGCGACATAAAATGACATTTCGAGTAAAGGACAAAAAAGCCCTCCCATAAAAAAGGGTTAAAAGCATCATCGTTTTCGCCCTAAGGAGTAAACTCCTCAGCTTTAATAGGAGCTCCTCGCAATATGTCACCTTAAACATTTTGGATCACCCTTTTGAAATGCACCATCTGTTGTAACAGGAGCTCCAATTGATGGCATACCCTTTGTCGTCGTCTGCTGCCGCCAGAGCACCCTTTGTCGTCATCTGCTATCGTCGGAGTACCCTTTGTCGTCGTCTGCTATCGCCGGAGCACCCTTTATCGTCACCATCATATATTATTGTCAGATAACCCTTTGTCGTCGTCTAATCATGAGAAATAGTTGAACTACCAGAAAAATCAGCATTTTGTCTATTGTTCATCATGATACCAAGGTGCAAGCGTCAAACTGAGTAGACAAAGAATAGTTATAGCAGAGATAATGGTGGCAACGTCAAACTGAGTAGAGTGGCGATTTATAATAGAAAACAGATAAGAGAGTAGCAATTTACAGTATAAATCATATCAGAGAGTAACGATTTACAGTAGAAATCAGATAAGAGAGTAGCGATTTATAGTAGAAATCATATCAGAGACTAGCGATTTACAGTAGAAATTAGATAAGCAAGTAGCGATCAGATCAGAGAGTAATAATTTACAGTATAAATCAGATAAGAGAATAGCGATTTACAGTAGAAATCAGATAAGAGAGTAGCGATTTACAGTAGAAATCAGATAAGAGAGTAGTGATTTACAGTAGAAATCAGATAAGAGAGTAGCGATTTACACTAAAAATCAGATTTCTACTGTAAATTGCTACTTTCTTATCTGATTTCTATTGTAAATCGCTACTCTCTGATCTGATTTCTACTGTAAATCGCTACTCTCTTATCTGATTTCTACTGTAAATCGCTACTATCTGATTTGATTTTTATTGTAAAATGCTACTCTCTGATTTGATTTCTACTGTAAATCGCTACTCTCTTATTTGATTTTTACTATAAATCGCTACTCGTTGATTTGATTTCTACAGTAAATTGCTACTTTCTGATCTGATTTCTACTGTAAATCGCTACTCTCTATTTTCTAATGTAAATCGTTACTCTCTGATTTGTTTTTTACTGTAAATCGCTACTCTCTGATTTGATTTCTACTGTAAATCGTTACTCTCTGATATGATTTCTACTGTGAATCACTACTCTCTGATTTGATTTCTATTGTAAATCATTACTCTCTGATCTGATTTTTACTGTAAATCGTTACTCTCTGATTTGATTTCTACTGTAAATCGCTACTCTCTGATTTGATTTCTACTATAAATTGTTATTCGCTTATCTGATTTTTACTGTAAAACGCTCTTTTCAATATAGCGAGAGTAAAAAAACCATGGCCATCCAGAAAGAAATCTTATTGTTCTTTTCAACAGTTACAAGAGAGAAAAAAAAGAAAGAATTTATACAAGGCAAGGATAACAACCCTAAACTTAAACAAGTCTGGTCTGATCCATAGGAAACCGAGTCTCAAACCAACCCTAAACCTATACAAGGCAAGGACCCGTGCCGAGGAGAACCCCCCAGAGCCCCCCTTTTATAAGGAAAAAAACTATGAATCAGGCTTCACAACTCATCAGGCAGGAACGAGAAGGCGGCCATATGTTGTAACACAAGCTAAAAACAAAAGTGAAACGTGCAAATCTATTTACGAAGAGCGAGAGGACATTTTCATTCAACGCATATCTATCTTACGGGAGGACATTTTCGTCAAAAGCATATTTACCTTTTTTTATATGTTATTTTATTATAAAGTCATCGTGGGCAACATTGGCATATGAATTGTTGTGGGTAGGAACACGCAAATTTGTGTTCCGGGGAGAACACACGCCACCCTCTCCAATAAGATGGATGCTGAACCAGTAAAGCTAGCCGTGCAGGATGTTGTACCAGTTGTACGGAAAGCGTCAGATCCCGTCATGTGTTGTACTGGTTCAAGGCGCGATACTGGACAAAGAAAAAGTCATGCAGGCAGGCTCAGACGCTGGTCCGGTTCATTTTGCCACTGAACTGGTTCAGCTTGTTATGCACGATGCTGAATTGATTCAGCCGGAGGGTCGAATCGTTGTTCGATGATCTGACTGCTATGAAAAACATTGTGTAGATCACTGAGTCGATTCTTTCATATGGTCTTGTCGCTGCTGAACCAATATCGTGTGTCTGATGGATTGGTCCAGCTAGCTGGACTGCAGGCTGAATCGGTTCAGCTAGGAAGGTGGGGCGATGTATCGGTTCGTGGTAAAAGGATGTGTGACGTTACAGTTACTGAAGGGGCTGCTAAACACGCGGTACTAGAGCCTCACCGTATGGGTGTTGTGTGGGTTATCTATAATGTGGACAACACCAATAGTCAATTTGGGATAATTACACCAGCACGGCAAGAACTCAGGGACTGTTTTAACGATGAGTGCATGCTCAACAAGGTTCTTTGTGTCATCAAGCTGAAATTATATCTATCTTCATGCTCATTGATTTTAGCAGTCATGAGGAAAACATCAGCTAAAGTGCGCATAACGTTGGTGTAGCATTCCGTAGAATAAGACTTTATTTTCCTTGGGAAAGGGGTTTTGAAGAAGTGGATATTAAGGCGCCAAAAACAACTTTTTATTTTAAGTTCCATTGCTAAAAAAAACCAGATGTCCTTTGCATCCAAGAAACCAAAATTATGGAGATGGAAGCATTGTCGGTGATGCTTTTTAATGTGGACGAGGCAGATGTTTTCAATGGATGTAAGGTATCAGATTCAATGATTATTTCTCAGCTTTTTTTGCGGATAATTTATTGATTTTTGTGGAGGCTATTGAGAAAAACATGTGGGCTTTATGGGTGGTTCTTAAGTGTTTTTCTTAATTCTATGGATTATGTATGAATGAGGAAAAGTGTCAAGTTATGGTGTTTAATGACTCCCGCAAGGACTCTCAACGCTCAATGATTTTTAATTGTGAAGCGAGATCCTTACCAATGAAGTATTTGGGCCTACCACTCCACTTAGGGTCTTTAGGGAATCATATTGGAGCGTGGTGGAGGATAAAAAGAGGCAAAAAATTCAGCCTTGTGCTTCCCATTTACTTTCTAGCATGGGTAGAATCAATCTTGTACGCTTCAACATATCTTGTTTTGTGCTTCACTTTTGCAAATGTTTAAGATTCCAAAGAAGGTTGAAAAGTGGTTGAAGTTTCAAAAGTTCATTTGGCATGGATCCCTTGATGGGAAACCTAAACCACCCATCAATTAGTCGCTTATCTTGCAAACTATGGATATGGGTGGTTTGGGTATTCATAACTTGGGCCTATTCAACACAACCCTATTGTCTAAATGGCTATGGATTATTAGTGAGAGGAAGGGTAGGCTCAGCACTATTTTCTCAAAAAAATACGACTTGGAGTGTTGGTCGTTGGTCTTGGAATTGGACCGAAAATTATAAAATAGAAGAATGGGTTCGGGATTTGGAAAGGTTGGATCAGGGTATTGGATTCTTTTAACCAAACAGTTCGGGTGATCGTGGGAAGAGGTAATGGAACTTTGTTTTGGCATGATGTTTAGTGTGGGGAAAATAAACTAAAGGATTCATTTTGGATCCTTTAAGAGGCGGCCTGTGTCAAGTACGGTAAAGTGAGCAACTTTTGGTTAAGTAGAGGGTGAGAGATTGTTTTGCATAGGGAACCCTCCAATTTGGAATTTCAGCAATGGTTGGCTCTTATGGATTTTTTGATGGGGTACACTTTGTCACAAAGGGTGGATTCAGTTGTTTCGCCTCTCACTAGTGATGGTAACTACTCAACATCCTCTGTATACCATTTCATAGGCCCCCAAAGTCCCTCTTGGCTCTCAAAGCATTCTTGTGGGTCTCTTATGGGTTGGATGATTCTATATGATGCGGTAAATGCAGAAATGAGACTCGTGCTTTTGTGAGGAAGAGAGTGCTTCTCACTTTTTTTGGACATGCAGTTTTTTTCGTACATTGTTGAGTAAAGCTTGGTCTGATATAGTTGCAAATTGGGATAGTATATCCTTGCCGAGGGATGAATTGATCGCATCTCACCTGGAATTTAAGGGATTCCGTTGGCTTTTCATTTGGCGTGTTTGGATATTGTCGGCTTGGAAGCTTGTTTGGTTGAAAAGAAATCAGCGCATATTCAGAGGTAAGGCTTGTGATCTCGAGGCAACCTTCAACCAGCTGCGTTGGGAGATAAAGGATAGAGCACGCCGCAAATGGCCTGATCTTCTCATTGAATGGATTGGGGCTTGCAGGGCAACCACCTAAACCAATTATGCACTTTCAGCGCCACACCTACTTGGCTCACATTACGTGTATGTATGTTCTGAATTTGATGAGCAGACTGGTATTTCTCATCTCCTATGGCGCTTTTGGGTGGGTGCTTTTATTCAACAAAGGTTTGGGACTTATTTGTAGGGTCTTAAGGACATTGTGGTATCCCTTGTTTCTCTTGTCCCTTTGTTGCAAGTGATATATCATCACTTGCTTATATTCTGTATGGTCTTCCTTTTATGTTAATAGTAATATATTTGTTCTCTCTCAAAAAAAAAAAGTGTAAGTTTGCCAGCATATCAACTCCTCAGGTTATGAGTCAGTGGCAACTATCTTTCTGTTGAATGGTTTTTTTCAATGTCAAGTTTTGATATTTCTAAATTTTACCCTATAGATGCGGTTCTCAATTAATATATCCTGGATAAAGCGGTTGCACTCTGTACCCCCAAACGCCACCCAATCTAATTGAAGCAGCATATACCTACACAAAACGGATATTGGGGTGAAGGCATCAATGCATATAAGAAAACAAACACTAGGATAGAAAGGGATGTAATACGACAACATATGCATGTAGGAAATAGCTATGCAGTTTCAGTACAACAGTATTGCACCGTGAATCCGGCAAGCCTGCAGAGTGGAGAACCATAAGTCATGCTGCAAAAACTAACCTTATTCAAGCGGATAAGTTGAACCACATAAGGTTTAATTGCTGCTGCAGGCTGCTTTACTGTCATATTGTGTATGAAGTTATATTCCACCACCAATGCACATCTCTCTACATAGAAGTGGGCGTGGGCCCCACTTTCACGTATCTCACGGTTCCCAAGTGAGATGTGCGGTGGAGATTTAGTATAACAGAGGATTGATCATATACAATACGACTGTAACTTCTCTTGCTTTAAACACTTGAACAGAGAAAGTGTCCTTTCTTGTGCACCAGAAATCTGTGCTTGCATTCAATATTTAGATTTAACTTGTTTTCTACATCTTTTATGGCTTTAATATGTTGCTCTTGTTTTGTTGAGGTTTTGATAGTGCAAATGTCTCACTGGGGGACAAGGGAGAGAGAGGAAGCTGTTGACTGGAATGCATACTGTTGCCGACATATTCGGAATCGGGTGTGGATCACTTCTAGGATGGAAATATGAAGGACCCCCACCCACAGCATTGCTTGGTACGTAGTGCTTTTTATCACAATATAATTGCGCCCCTAATGGATCGATGGGGGCATGTTTGAAGGTGGTGTCTCCTAATGAGAAGCAGAAATACAAGGGGAAGTACATATATTAGAGAGGTAAGAATGTGGGGGAATGGACTGGATTTCTTTTTATTGATGCTGATGATGATATGTTATGTTGCATGGAGTTAAAGCGCACTATTTTTCTTAATTGGTAAGCAGGACGAAGCTGGTTGACTTTGGGAACTTGTTTTTGGGTAAGCAGCAAACCGCGGGTGAGTGGAAGTGATGCAGACGATTCTGGAGACGCTTAAGCATTGATATTAGAAATAGGAACAGTAGCTATTTAGTCGTACATTCTTGCCTTGTCATGTCTTGAAACTGTTTGATTTTCATCTTAACATTGTAAACATGAAAACCTCAACTCCTCCTTTCAGGTTAAACCTCAACTCCGCCTTTAGCCTTTGCATTCACAAAAGAAATGCAAGCGCCATCTCGTCGTTGTTAAATTTGGTCTTCATGCATATGGACGGTGCTTGGCAACTATCTGGTAGCAGCAGTTTGTGCAAGTTTGAACTCCACTGGTACACGGGTGGTTGAATAACTGCCTAAAAGCTAGGGGGCCCTAATTCCCCCAACTCTGTTATGGAAAATAAAGCATAAGGACGATGCTGAGCAGAGTATGCATAGATATATTCAACATGCGCTGGGTCCAGTTCTTGATATTGATCCTACTCGGAACACATGGTAGAGTTCTATACCGGGGGGGTGATCGAATCACCCCAGCCTTGACACAGGATCTGCAAAAAGCTGGTGAATATTTTAGGTTTTCTCCAATCCAATTGATGCTGATAGACTGCATCTAATCGAATTTCTTTGGTTGCGATCAGAGTTGGATAAAAATCCAGCCCATAGACAACCTTAGAACTTGTTGGATTCAGCTCCTGCCGTCGCTAAGTTTGGACCCAGTATGCATATTGTAGAATTGTGACTTGAAGGGTGCACCACGTCTCTTTTTCCTCTTCCCATGGCACGCGCTTTCTGTGAGCCACGTTTCTGTACAATTAAAAGATTCTTGGTGCAACCAGGCTAACAAGAAGTTCGCTTAAAAGATTAATTTAGACAATTTTCCTTTCCTCTCCAATCGACGAGCCTGTTTTTTACATATCTCGGGCATATCACATATCGGAATCCTCGATCCTTGAAACATAATGTGAAGGCATTTGAGGTTCCTCATAAATGAGTTCAGAAATTCCCATCACTATCCTAAGATGATAACAGCAATTCCAGTTGATTGAAAGCCTTACTAAAAAAAGTGGCAAAACATAGGTTCTGTTTTGTGCATTTCTGCACTTACGCTAACTTCAACTTCGCTAACGCATGAAATGCAGGTCAGAAGAAAATTTCTTGTTAGAGAAAATCTTACCTTGAGTATCCAAATGGACCCTAATAGCTGCTGCTCAAGCAAATACAGCTGATTATAGAATAATGATGCGACCTGTTTCCTTTTCTTTTTTCCTTCTCTTAAGCCAGACGGGCATAAATCAGAGACATCCCAGTTACTACTTACGAGTGTGACTTCATCTGTCAGCTATTTTATTCAAGCCTAGAATACTGCTATCTTAAATAAATAAGGAGCCCATAAGAACAACGCAGCCGGTGTTTCAAGAAAAATCTTTGTGCATCACCCTCCAAGTTCTGGATTTTATCTTTCCAGGAAATTCCCAAGAATCCAAGCAAGCAACGGGAATGTAGAAAATACTTCGTTTGAAACCAGCAACTCAGAAATTATTCCTAATACATCCCCTTCAATTACACTGCCAATTTGGAGACTATCTTCTACACATGCAGCTTTGGCAAACTGTGGCTTCAGAAAATTTCAGAAGTGTCCGTTTCTTCATGAACCAAATGCTTTTACTGACACTGGCAGTATTAATCAAGCGAATAGATGATGCGCTCTGATAATGCAGAACCAACAACCCTCTTGTATATATGCAGCTGCATTTTTAACGAGTCGATAAATCTCTTGTTTGGGCCAAGAGCTTGTACCAGATCCTTCACATGAATGCAGAAGAAATGTTAGGTGGCAGCATAGTTTTCAGATAGCATCAGTAACTTGTTTGCTTCAGCTTAAACCACCCATTGATTCTTCTTTCACCAAGATGCAATGCATTTATGGAAATGGTGTACTGATCAAGAAAAACACATCTAACTAAATTAATAAGATTAAAACATGAAATTGGGTCAACGGTATTACCTTAAACTGCAGACAGGTGGGGCTCAATCTTATTTTTATCTTGCTGATGTCCCCATCCTTCCCTTCATCAAGCAATGACTCACTGCCAGTCTCCAGATCTGAGTCATCATCAGGGCCTGTATCAGCGCAATCAAATTCAACCTCCAATTCCTCACCTCCATCAGAAAAAGCATCATCTTCGTCTTTGCCAGAGCTTAAACATGGCTGTATTATAGAATGTCTCTGAGTCTGGCAAGGCAAAATGCACTCCCTTTCCAAGCCAACAAAATCTGACAAAATTACATAAGGCTTTTTATCTAGTAAAGGCTTTGAAATATGAAATGACACCCATCTGCAATAATCAATGTCTTTCACTTAGTAGACATTTTCTAGGAAAAATATCAGAAAATAAAGTAAATAAAACGCACTTAATAGAACCTAATTAAACACACCCTAAACATTAGAACCACACTTCAGCATAAAAAAGTATTCTCTTTACAAAGAAAATTAAGTAATTATAGCTAAATTTTACTATCAAAGAAATGTGAACTAAAAGAAAAGACAATTAAAGGGACACTAAAGCGTTAATTGCAGACGTGATCAAACAATTACATGTTGACAGGAAGTCACCCTTACAAAGTTAAAAGGGATGAAGATCTAGGATGGTCTAACCAATTGATATCCTAGCTAGGCTACTTAATAGATACACAAGGAAGAAGATCCAACCTACTATGGAGTGTGAAGGATATGTTAAAATATATGTATATACATATTCGTATATATATATATATATATATATAATATTTTTTACTCTTTTTTATTTGTTATTTTCAGGGGTATTTTCCCCTTGTAATCCTCTAGGGACAGTCCTTTATTTTTTATTTTTTTATTTTATTCTTGGTCTTTTTCTCAAAAGACCAAGGGCGCTTTGGGCATTCAACCAAAGAGTCGTTGGGGGCTCCTCAACGGTCATTTTTATGACCGATGGGAGCTCCCAACGACTCCTTGAGAACTCTCAATAACCTCTCTTAATGGTGGTTTTGTGTATAAATAGGGGTTGAACCCCTCTTGTATAGATAATGTTTCTTTATAAAGATGAATATTTTTTACATTTTGCGTTTTTCTATTTAGTTCCTTAATGTTTTATATGCACTTAGTGCTTGTATTGTTGCCTCTAAATGGCTATTGTTTTGTTTTATAATGGACTTGTGATTGTGTTGTGATCTTGTAAGTCCTTAATGGCATTGGATTGTGCTTATGCACTTTTGTGATCATAATTTTGTAAAGCACTTAGTGGCATTGTTTTTGTATTTTTCGCTATTTCATTACATGGTATCAGAGCCAAGAAATAGTTAGTGCTTTGTGAAGGATTAATGATCGTTGTGTGGTTTGGATTCAAGGAAAATATAGACCCGGTATGTTGTTACAAAATGGTATGAATCCCAATGCACTCCGGAATATGTCTTACGATCTTAAGCACTCATTTATAATGAAAATGCCCATAGAACACGAGACTTAAAAATAAATAATTTTATAAGTATGAAATTCAAATAATACAAAAGAAATAGAAAATTACAAAAGAGCCTCACTACAACACTCAAAACACTCAAAACCTATAAATCTACCCATCACTCTCACTTTACAGTGCACACACACCCCTATTTATAGGGAAGGAGAACCCTTCTAGCCGTTAGAGAGGAACCAATTGCTAGAAATATAACTGTTGGACCCTCTCCAACATTTATACGAAGTAACTTTGGTTGACTTAGTCAACCAAGTTGACTATTATATATAATATATATTATATAAATAATATATATTATGTATATTATGTATATACGTATACATACATATATAACTATAATATATAAATATATGAAGATATTATATTAATACATATACATACGTATATATATACATATAAGATTACATCCATCTTAGCACCCCGCTCAAACTTACAGTGACACTGCAAGTTTGAAATTGCAAAGAAAAACCTCATTACATAAAATGTCTTCATAGACTTCATAAAGTTCATCAATTTTGTGCTTCTTTAAAGGGTATTCAATCATACGCTCCATTACAGAGAGGATCTTCAATATCACCAATGCTTAAAAAGAAACCTGCAAGAAGATCTAACAAGAGCAATCTAACATGAAATAATTATACTTGTATAAATTATGGAGAGAGGATGGTCATGCACACAAACACACAATATGTAAAAAGTATTTAATAATTCAATTTAACATTTTCAAAATAATTTAAAGAATTGATTTTGAACAATCATTAACTTCAAACATGATAGTCATTGACAAACTCAACTTAATAGATAATCAAAAGTTTTAATTTATAAGAAAACATAATTACATTTTATCAAAAAGAGAAATGCATGCACAAAATATCTCAAAGATGAAATCATAACTCATTCATTACTTTAAACATTCATGAAAACATGCATTATTCAATACATACATATTTATCACATTAATGCATAATAGACCTGTAATATGAATTTTTCAATCATCAATACCATGACGAAATAACTCACAAAAGAATTTAAATCCCAACATATTTTTATATAGCGAAAGATACAAGAAACGATTTTTATCATTTAATTATGAAAAGTCAAATACACAAAGATCAATTACATTTTTGAAGCAATATCGGTTATGCACCTAAAAAAGTTACTTATTGACCAATCGTAATTGATAACAATAAACAAACTTTCAAGGGCACATGCTTCAAAACAAACAAAAATACAAAAAGGGATTTCAATGAGAATCCACACAAATACAATAGAAATGCACAAGCACCAATTTACCAAAAAGGAATACAAAGTGAGAATAATTTCAAGAGCATCCAAATGCACACAATAGCCACTATGGACATATGCAGATTTCACTAATGAAATGCTTAGAAAAGCATGTAATGAAATATGCGAAATTACAAAAACAAAGTGCAAAAGCACATACAAGTCTAAGCATTGACAACACAAAGACACAAAGGCACAACACAAGCACAAAAGTACATAAGCACAAATCCATTAAGGGACAATACAAAGAGCCAACAAAGGGCAACACAAGTAAAAAAGAATATATATTTGTTTATTGAATATATTCTTTGAAAAACATAACCTTATGCAAATTATGTAAAACAATTAATTATGAAATAACTCATGCAACTAAAGCATATATAATACAAAATCCATGAAAATATTTCAACAACCATTTCTCATAAAAGAGTAAAATGAGTTTAAAAAAATTTCGAAGAGATTTTCAAAATCTCATACATCATAATGAATTAATTTTGCAAATTAAAAAACACTAGTTTGACCACCACAAGCAATCACCTATGCCTCCAAACCAGAGTTACAGGAAACGCCTAGGCAAGTGGGGGAAGCACGCTTCCCCGAAGCACGTTTCTGAAGCGTGAAACGTCACGCTTTCGAAACGCACTGGGAAGCGCAATTTTTTTTTTTGGAAGTGCGCTTCCCAAAAATGGGAAGCGTGTTTCCCTTTTATGGGAAGCGCACTTCCCCTCGCTTCCCCCTCTTTCTTCTAGTATTTGTGAAAATTATTCTTTGAGTGAACTCTTACTCTCTGTGTAGTGAGCAGGAGCAAGATTGGTATTGCATTCATATGGATGAGAGTTTAGCTGATAGCAGACTACTAGGAAGTAGATGCATAAAGTCAAGAGCAGGTTGAGCTGATATATGATCATTTCTAAGCATTGATTACTTGATTAAAGTTAAAAACCTAATCAAAATCCTTTTCTATTAGTTGAAACAACCCTTATAGCAGGAGTAAGTGGTGATCCATACTTGTTAAGGTGAACCATTCAGGTATTCTTTAGTTGTAGACTGGGGATCCTAGCTTAAGGCATACTCTTCAATGACTAGGGAATTACCACAAGGTTTGATGTACTCTGCATATCGATCATTCACAAATAACATGACCCCACTTCATTTTCTTGTAATGCTTGAACTTGTATCTTAGGTCAATTGGTGCTATAAAAATAGAGCCACTTTGATGAGGTTGGTATTACTGGGAAAGTGAACATTTAATCACTGGGGGGATGAGTCAGAGTTGGAACAGAGATGTCGTAGCATATATATTGTGTTTACTTTTATTTGCTAGTTTTTGTCACTTGGCTCGCTTCCCTGTTTATGGTTCATTTTTTTTATTTTTTATTTTTTATTTTTTCCTTTTCTCACTTCTCCCTCGCTTCCTAGGTCGCTTCTGAGACGATCCTGATTCGGTTCTAAGTCGTCCCACACTTTCCGCTTCTTAAAATTTTGAAAGTGCCTCGCTTCCCGCTTCCTATATCGCTTCCCGCTCCTGCTTCCTCGACTAGCAACCATGCTACAAACCTCAAACATCAAGTGTATCTTTGACTAAAACAAGAGCATAATCATCATGCCACTAAAGGGTCAAAGACACACACGAAGGTGTGTATAAACATATATTATCTATATATAATGACACTAAAAAATCAAGTGTATCAACGACTAGATCAAGAGTATAATGTCAATAATAGGCTAAAATCACACACGAATGCATGAATAGACATCTCTTGTCTACATATAATGACACTAAAAAATCAAGTGTATTCGCAACTAGATCAAGAGTATAATGCCAACAACAAGCTAAAATCACACACAAATGTGTTGTAATGAGATATGCGGAAATATAAAGAGTGTTATAAGCACTTACAATGTCCTACAATGGACAAACAAAAGAGACAATAGCCAAGTCCACTAAGGGACAATACATACACAAGTCGTGAGAAAGGCACTAAATATAAAAGCCTCTTTATTGAGAGAGAGAGAGCTCTCAAGCATGAAAATATACAAAAGGGGTCACCCCTATTTATACAAAGAATCAAGGTAAAAAGGAAGCCAAGAACCTCAAAAGAAGAGCCCAAAAGGGGCCTCCCATGGAGTCGTTGGGGGCCCCAACGACTCTATGGTGGGGCCCTTTTTGGCTATTACAAAAATAAAAAAATTAAAAATAAAAAGAATTAAAAAAACCTAATTTAAAAGAAATATAGTTGTTTTATAAAACAACTATGTGAAAAGTCATAAATACCCCTATCGGGTATTTTATATATATATATATATATATATATATATTTTAATCCCCCCCTCAAACTTTATAGGGAGATGACGAAAAGTTTGACAAGAAGAAACATGAAGCGAGGAGCAGGAAGGGCTTTAGTAAAGAAGTCCGCCAACTGATATTCTGAAGTGACATATAGAAAAGTAATTGTTCCTCGTAAATATTCATCCCGAACATAATGACAGTCCATCTCGATATGTTTGGTGCGCTCATGGAAGGTGTGATTCTTGCAATATAGATGGCACTCTTATTGTCACAGCATAACTTTAAAGCTCCAGCAATATCAACCCCCATGTCTTTGAGAATACTGCGAAGCCAAACTAGTTTCATTGTTGTGGTTGTCATATCCAGGTATTCAGCTTCAGTAGAAGATAGCGAGATTTTTTGTTGCTTCTTGCATCTCCAAGCAATTAAGGAATCTCCTAAAAAAACACAAAAACCGGTAGTTGAGATTCTATCATTAGGGTTACCTCCCCAATCGGCATCAGTATAAGCAAGAAGATTTAAGAAAGGAAATGATAGAAATAGCCCTTTATTTATGGTGTTTTTGATGTATCGGATGATTCGAAGCACGACGCTCGTATGCACAGTTGTAGGAGCATGCTGAAATTGGCTTGCAGAGTGAACCGCATGAGCGATGTCTAGTCTGGTGATGGTCAGGTAAGTGAGAGATTCAATGAGTTGTCTGTAGGGTGTGGGATCTTTCAGAAGAACCCCGTCCTCCAACCTTAATTTGGCATTAATGACCTCTGAAGTCTCTACCTTTTTATCATCTGAAATGTCAGACTTAGTATATATATCTGCAGCAAGCTTCATCTGTGACAAAATATATCATCGAGGAGAATATGTGACTTCAATGCCAAGAAAATATCTAAGGAAGCCTAAATCAGACATGTCAAAATTATTTTTTAACATGTTTTTAACATCAACAATACTATTTTGATCATTCCCAGTGATAATCATGTCATCAACATAAAATAATAAGACAACAATACTAGTACCTGCACTTTTAACAAAGAGAGCAATGTCAGTATAACAGGAATGAAATCCTAATTTAACTATGATATCACTAAAACGATCATACCAAGCCTGCCTTGGGGGCTTGTTTAAGACCATATAAGGATTTTAAAAGTTTAAGGGTTTGGCCGTGTCCAATATTAATTCTGGGTGGTGGATCCATATATACTTCTTCATTTAAATTCTCATTTAGAAATGCATTTTTCACATTGAGTTGATATATAGGTCATTTTTTGGTTGATGCAACACCTATTAGAGTTCTAAGCTAGTCATTTGGGCTACAGGAGCGAATGTTTCCTCATAGTCAATTGCATATTCTTGCGAATATCTCTTCGCTACTAACCTGGCTTTATATCTTTCTAGGGATCCATCGCTTTTAGTTTTAACTTTAAAGACTCAGCGACATCCAATAGGTTTTTTATGTGGAGGGAGTTTGACTATTTTCCAAGTATTAGCCTTTTTTAGCGCATCTAATTTTATTTTCATTGCTTCAACCCAATGCAGTAGAGTCTTAGCTTTGATTAAAATGAGCCGATTCATAATATGAATGTAAAGTTATTAAACATGCCCGATAATTGGTTGTTAAAGACTCATAGGATACAAACCTATTGGGTGGTATTGATTCTCTAGAAGAGTGCCTAATGAGGGGGCTCTTCTGAAGATTTGGAAATTTGAGAGAATTTTTCTAAGGCACTAATAGACCTTTTTTTATCTCTTCGGGTGTAAACATTAATATTTTCATTACTAGTACCATCACTTGGTGGTGACACATCAAAATTGGAGACTTCATAAGTGTCCTCTATATTTTCAAGATGATCCATAGAATCATCATTTATGTCATCAATAAGATCATGTAAAAACATATAATCAATTTCATGTGATTTTTTCATTTTTTCAAAACCATTCTCATCTTTTAAGAAAGTTACATCTTTTGAAACATAAAACTTGTTATTTTTTAAATCAAAACACCTATAACCTTTTTTATTTTTCCCATAACCTAGAAAAGCACATTCAATTGCCTTTAGAGACAACTTATCTCTCTTAAGTAAGGGAACAAAGCATTTACAACCAAAGATGCGAAGGCGATTAAAATCGGGTGAGAATTTAAAAAGTTCTTCATAAAAAGAAGCATTCTTTAATTTTGAAGAAGTCATTCTATTAATTAGGTATGTTGAGGTTAGGACGGCTTCGGCCCAAATTTTTTTTGAAATATTTCTAGAGACAAGCAATGTTCTAGCGGTTTCTACAATATGCCTATGCTTTCTTTCTGCTAGTCCGTTTTGTTGTGGAGTTCTAGGGCATGATTTTTTGTGACAAATTCCATTTTGTGTTAAATAATTTTGGAATTCATTAGACACGTATTCACCACCGGAATCGGTTCTCAAAGTGGATATATTACTTTGAAATTGGTTTTGAATTTTTATATGAAATTCTTTGAAGAAGGAAAATACTTCTGATTTATGACTAAGGAAATAGATCCAAACATATCGAGTAAAGTCATCGATGAAAGTGACATAGTAAGAGTAACCCCCTTTAGACATAACCGGAGATGGACCCCAAACATCTGAGTGCACCAATTCAAAGGGTCTTGAAGAAAGAAATGTTCTAGTTGGAAAAGGAATAGACTTCATTTTTTCAAAAATACAATTTTTGCAATTAATGTCTTTTTCCTTACAAAATTTGTTTCCAAATGGAAAAAGATACATTTTTGAATAGCTTGGATGACCAAGCCTTTTATGCCAAGTTTCAATACTTTTCTCTTGTACATAAGAACAAAAATAGTTTGTAGGAAGGTTTAGATGATCCATATACTAGAGGTCCCCCTTCCTATAGCCTTGCCCAATCCGCTTCCCGAACCGGAGATCCTACCCAAAGCAACCATTAGATGAGAAAGATATTTCACATCCATGGTCGGCAATTTGGGAGACCGAAAAAAAGGTTTAAATTTAATTTTGGAACAACTCTAACTTTTGGAACAAAAAGATTTTGAGAATTTTTTGAGTTTAGAGTTCCAATACTAGAAATTTTCAAAAAAGTTCCATCGGCCATAGAAACACAAGAGCATTTTGAATTGGTGCAAACATCGACTAAAGCATTTTTATGAGGGGTCATATGAAAAGATGCTCCGAAGTCTAAGATTCAAGAGTATGTACTGGATGATGATGTAGACGCAATGGTTGCACCCGATGTGGAGGAAGTAGCTTTAAGGATTTGTTGAAGAGCCATGGATATTTGACCAAGGGTCTCTTTGAGGTCATGATTCTTGCCTTCATCTTCTTTGGTGGTAGATTCTTCAAGAGAGACCACCTTAGGCTTGAAAGTTTCATTGAGCTTTGGGCAAGAGAGTTTAATGTGACCCGGCTCATAGCAATGATGACATACAATCATTTTTCTTCTTCTATTGTAGTTTCCTTGTTTACCAAAGTGAGGGGTTTATAGGTTTTTACATTATTGTCGGGTTTGGAAATGGCAAGCACTTCATCAACATTCTTACTCATGCCAAGCCTTGTTTCTTCTTGAGTGATTTCGGCAATAGCATCCTCTATTGGAGGAAAGATGGATCTATGGAGAAGTGATGACCTCACTTGCTCAAATTCGGGATGTAGCCCAAATAAGAATTGGAACAATCGATCTTGTTCCATTTGCTTTTGTCTTAATTCGACATCTTCCATAGCAACCCATTTTGGCTCTAAAAGAGTCAACTCATCCCATAGTGGGTTTAAAACACTATAGTAGTCTTGAGTACTTGAATCACCTTGTTTGGTGGTTCTAATTTTTTCTTGCAAAAAATATGCTCTTGCAAGATCCTTTTGGGTATACATACCCTTCATAAAAAACCAAGCCTCATTGGCCTGACGAAATTTAGCTATATTAGCACATACCTTGAGTTCGACGTTGTTCATGAACCAAGCAAGGATTTTTGCATCATTGTTTTCCCAATCTTCAACTTCCTTTTGATGATTTTCAATGGCTTTGAGGCGAGCATCTCCCTCAAGAGCCTTTTCTTGTCCACCTTCGATCTTTGTAAGCTCCAATCTAGGTTCCGGAATGGAACCCATAACATACCCCCAAAGTTTCTTGCCTTTGAGGTTCTCCATTGTCGATGCCCACATCACGTAGTTCTTTCCATTGAGTTTGAAGAATAGGTCGATTTTTGCTTCCATAATGCCACCAAAAAGTGAGAAGGGAGACAATAGATGAGAAGTATACGTAGAACACTTCTTCCTCTAAGAACCGAGTAGCTCTAATACCATGTAATGAGATATGCGGAAATATAAAGAGTGTTATAAGCACTTATAATGTCCTACAATGTACAAACAAAAGAGACAATAGCCAAGTCCACTAAGGGACAATACATACACAAGCCTTGAGAAAGGCACTAAATATAAAAGCCTCTTTATTGATAGAGAGAGAGCTCTCAAGCATGAAAATATACAAAGGCGGTCACCCTTATTTATACAAAGAATCAAGGTAAAAAGGAGGGCCAAGAGCCTCAAAAGAAGAGCCCAAAAGGGGGCTCCCATGGAGTCGTTGGGAGCCCCCAACGACTCTATGGTGGGGCCTCTTTTTGGTTTTTACAAAAATAAGAAAAAGAAAAAGAAAAAATAAAAAGAATTAAAAAACCTAATTTAAAAGAAATATAGTTGTTTTATAAAACAACTATGTGAAAAGTCATAAATACCCCTATCGGGTAATATATATATATATATATATATATATATATATATATATATATATATACACGAATACATATTTTAACATGTGTGAATAAACATCTCTTGTTTACATATAATGACACTAAAAAATCAAGTGTATCAGCGACTAGATCAAGAGTATAATGTCAACAATAGGCTGAAATCGCACACGAAGGTATGAATAAACATCTCTTGTCTACCTATAATGATACTAAAAAATCAAGTTTATCGGTGACTAGATCAAGAGTATAATCACAATGACAACAATGGGCTAAAAACACACACAAAGGTGTGAACAAACATCTCTTGTCTACATATAATGACACTTAGATAAGAGACATAATACGAGAAAACACAAAAGGTAAGAGAGATTGTAATAAAAACACACTAATATTATCAATAAGAATATCAATTTTAACTATCTTTAGAAGCACCATGGTTTCAAAAATAAATAGTCATCGCAGATAAACAGAGTTATAAGCATTCATAAAAACAATGGTCACACAACAAATCAATGATACAACACACTCAGATTCAGAGATCAAACAACTGTTAGTTAAAACCAAACCATAAGTTGATAATCTAAACTGACATAAAACGAGATGCACACAACTCACTCCAACATCATCTCTGAATCAACAAAAACATACATGGATTCAGAGGTTAATCAACTATCAATCAGATCCAAGACTGGTGTCAACACGACACTCATAAACTTCGATAATTGCAAATTGATAAGATGATTTAAGGTGCACACATAACTCACCTCAACGGCTAACCCTAACCCAACAACAAGGCCAAGAAAGATGATACATCATATATAAAATTTTGTGATTGACAAAATCAATGCTATAAGAAGGCAATAAATACTCATAGAAATCAATTTCCAAATAAGTGAGTTCATATCAAATAACCAATTTGAAAAAAACAAATTTCAAATCAAATCCAGTAAAGTTAGATAAAAACCTTATCATAAGATTTAGTGCAATTAGATGCACAAACAATATGTCAATCATGCAATCACATGCAATGCAACATAGGATGTCTTATGACAATTTTTACAAATTTGAATAAGTAAATAAGCATGCAAATACGGTGCTTGAGAATCTTTAAAAGGATCATAAGTCCATTACTCAATAAACACGTGAACTAAGGCACATCTCATACAACAGATCCAATAAACCTCACTAAATAGACAAGAATAACATATATAATCTTTAGATCTAAATCTATTACGAGGCAATTGAAGGAAACATATAGAGATTCAAAAGAGCCAAATGCAATATCACATAAATACAAAACCACTAGGAGCCAACTAAGAGCTATACATAAACATAAAAATGTTGACATTATTGATAAAACGTTCTCAAAGAGCCATAGAGATTTTAATTACATAATTACACACCCATATATAATCGCATTAAACAAGAGATTTTTCTCACAATGCAATGAAAATACAATATCCAAGAATGATATAAATATCAATACTCAAGAAAGAAACCACTAAGATAAGCAAAAAAAAATTGAGTACATGATAACAAGTCATGCTTATGCTATTCAATAAAGACTATTTGAGGTATATAACAATGTTACTCAAACATACATGAAATAACACATTCACATGATAATAGAAAAACCTTACGAGAACATAGAAAACACATCTATGTTTAAAAAAAAAGAATCACACAATACATCTTTTAAATCTTTATGCTTAATCATTGTTGGACTTGTTTTTTATTAAATATTTTATAAGGCTTATTTGTTTATTTTTAAGAAATTAGACATGTATGTTTTGAAATCATGTTTGAATCTTAATTTTTCAAAATTTGCTTTATTTGATATAGATATATGCATACAATCGTATATGCTTGAGCATGTATTGTTGGCATTTAGATGTTTTAATTGAACAAGTCATGATTATAAATGTCAAATCATGTTTGTATTGTTCAACTTGGTTTTGTTCCTTTTTGATAAATTGTTATATATTTTAAAATAAGTTGGGATATTTCAAAATAATGATGTGTGTATTTCACAAGTATAATTTTATGAAATTTTGCTTGAACTTGTGTTTAATATTTCTCTTTACTCTTGGTATATTAAAAGTAGCATAGGAAGTGTTAAAAATTATGATCTAGGTTATAAAATAATTTTTATTGATATTTGATCCTTATGCACTTATGATTGCCTTACATGATGAATAAAATTGTTTATTCGTGTATAAAGTATTGAGCATAATTTCTTATGAAAAGTCATTCACTTTAATAAATGTCTTTTATGGGTCTTTTGTGGGACAATAGTTATGATATTAGTTGTTTATATTGTTGATCCTTTTGTGGTACTTATGATTATGTTATTAGTCTCATGACATTATTTTACATGCTTTGCATGTGGTTTAAAAATTGTGTGGAATACTTAGTTTTTAATAAAATATTAAGTTGAGAATCATGAGAAAATTTTGTGTTTTTATGGGATTTATATGTATTTCTCTCATGGTTCACTTTAGTACTTGTTCATTATTGATGGATGTGTTTGTCCACCACTTAGATCTTTGGTTGACATGTGTATTCTTGATTAAAGACTCTTGATTCATTGCACACTTGTTATTTATAAAATATAAATTTTTATAGTGTGCCCTTAGTGCCTTAAATTTATCACTTGCATATATGCTTAAATTTGTTCCTATGCATGTCTTTTGTAATAAGATATGTGGATTTAAGTTATTTAGATTATTGCATATACACGAGTTCTTTTGATCTCTTTGTGATAATCCATGATTAATTGTATTTGTGTATGCACTTGGTTTTTTTATATGGTTCTTTGAAAATCTCTATATATGTTTTGGTCCTATTTAATGGCATTAATCGTCTCATAGTAGACTTGTAATCTAGATTGAGCTATCTCTCTATATAGCTTGCTTATATTAATGATGCTTATGATTGCACGTGCATATGATTGCACTATATTAAGTCCAAGTTTTTCATCTATCGATATTGGATTTGGTTTGAAACTTTTTTTTTCAAATCGGTTCTTATATTTGAACTCACTTGTTTGGAAAATGATTTCCTTGAGTATTTATTGCCTTCTTATGGCATTTGTTGAGTCCATCACAAAATTTTATATGATGCATCATTTCTCTTGGCCTTGTTATTTTTTATTCAGAGATGTTGGGGTGAGTTGTATGCACCTAGTTTTATATCTGTTTAGATTGTCAACTTATAGTTTGGCTCTAACTGACATTTATTTGATCTCTGGACCTGGACCTGAGTGTGTTATATCACTCATTTGTTGTATGGCCATTGTTATTATGGACCTGAGTGTGTTTATCTATTTTTGAAACAATGGTGTTTCGAAAGATGTTTAAAATTGATCATTTTATTGATCACATTCGTGTCTTAACATTATAAGTTTTCTTACCTTTTGTGTTTCCTCATATTATGTCTCTTATCTAAGTATCATTATATATAGACAAGAGATGTTTGTTCACACCTTCATGTATGTTTTAGCTCATTGTTGGCATTGTGATTATATTCTTGATCTAGTCGCTGATACACTTGATTCTTTAGTGTCATTATATGTAGACAAGAGATGTTTATTCATACATTCGTGTGTGATTTTAACTCATTGTTGGCATTATACTCTTGATCTAGTCGCGGATACACTTGACTTTTTGAGTGTCATTATATGTAGACACGAGATGTTTATTCACGCATTCGTGTGTAATTTTAGCCTATTGTTGACATCAGTGTTATCAAAAACGCGCCTTGAGACGCAAAAGGCACGCCTCGCCTTGAGGTGCGGCCCTCTGTGCCTCAAGACATAAGCCTGAGGCGCAAAAAAAAATTACAAGACTTCTGAGAAGTAATCAAAAAGAATTTTGTAGGTTAATCTCATATATTTTCCAATTATTTCAGTTATGTAATCAGTTTTTTAGTATATTACTATATTTTAACTTTTGTTGGTTAATCTCATATATTTTTCAGTTATTTCAGTTATGTAATCAGTTTCTTAGTATATTTTAACTTTTGTTGGTTTATCTCATATATTTTCCAATTATGTAATCAGTTTTTAGTTACTTTTATATGTTAATCTCATATTTTTTAGAATAATCTCATATATTTTAACTTTTGTAGGTTAATCTCATATATTTTCCAGTTATTTCAGTTATGTAATCAGTTCTTAGTATATTTTAACTTTTGTTGGTTAATCTCATATATTTTCCAGTTATGTAATCAGTTTTTTAATTTTTAGTTACTTTTATATGTTAATCTCATATTTTTTAGAATAATCTTATATATTTTAACTTTTGTTGGTTAATCTCATATATTTTCCAGTTATGTAAACGGTTTCTTAGTATATTTTTTCTTTAATTGGTTAATCGCATATATTTTCCAGTTATGTAATCATTTTTTTAGTTACTTTTATATGTTAATCTCATATTTTTTAGAATAATCTCATATATTTTAACTTTTGTAGGTTAATCTCATATATTTTCCAGTTATTTCGGTTATATAATAAGTTTCTTAGTATATTTTAACTTCTTTTGGTTAATCTCGTATATTTTCCAATTATATAATCAGTTTTTAGTTACTTTTATATGTTAATCTCATATTTTTTAGTACTTATTTGAGATTTTCTATTTCTTATTGGTTATTTTATTAATAAAGCATTTCTTTATTTATTTGTATTTTTAGATATTTTTTATAATTTTTTTAAAGTTTTCAAAAAAATTGAGGCTTACACTTCGCCTCGGTTTTTGGTGGAGCACCTCGCTACACCTCAACGCTTTTCACAACATTGGTTGACATTACACTCTTAATCTAGTTGTTGATATACTTGATTTTTTAGTGTCATTATATGTAGACAAGATATGTTTATACACACCTTCATGTGTGTCTTAGGCCCTTTAGTGGCATGATGATTATGCTCTTGTTCTAATCGTTGATACACTTGATGTTTGAGGTTTAGAGGCCTAGGAGGTGATTGTTTGTGGTGGTCAAACTATTGTTGAAATTTGCAAAATATCACTTTTTGATATTTGTGAGAATTTAAATCCCTTCATATTTTTCGCAAATTAGTGCTGATTTGCAAATATCATTCTCTTTGTTATATAGTTTTTTTTTAAAATCTCTCCTTGAAATTTCTAATCTTTTACTACTTTTTCCTTGTACGAAAGATGTTTATGGATAAAAATTTATTTAATAAAATTTTATTCTTTATATTGTGAGCCTTCTTGCATGTGCCTCTTTGTGGGTGTTGAGAGTGTGTTCCTTACGAAAACACTTGTGTGTTGTCCACTTCATATTGGTGGACACTTTTGTTTGTAATTGAAGGCTATTTGATTAGTTACATTAAAATCATGCATTTTATTAATAAAAATGGCTATTTTTATTGTTGGCTTATGTGCATTAAATATGTTTTAATTGCATGTTGGATATATGTGTATTTCATATTGATTATCTTGTTCACATTATTGCATGCATAAATTTAATTAACTATCTTTTCTTGAGGGTTCTTTTTTTTAGTGTTATACTTTATATGCATTGATGATTTGGTTTAGTTGAAGAGTTTTTTTTAAAAATTTGTATTATTATTAATACATCATTGTTTATCTCTTCTTGATAATTGATATGGTCTTTTTTGGTGATTAAGTTCCCTTATGATTAATACTTATGTTTTCTTGAAAAATATGTTGATTTTGAGTCTATAATTGTCTAAATTTGATTTCATAAAAATTTCTCTTTTGAGGTATGCTCCTCATATCTTTCTTAATAGTTATCTAATATTTTTAAAAATTATCACTACTTTGCTTAAAAAAATTTCCTTGAGTGATTCTTGTTCAATATATATATATATATATATATATATATATATATATATATTTGTTTTGAAACTTCGTAACTATTTTGTTAGAATACATTTTTTTATAGTTGGGACCTTTGTTTTGTTTTCTCTATAGGTTATTAAAGATGCGATGGATTGAGAAAGGAATATCTTTGATGCATCATGAAGATGAAGATTGCCGATGAAGGTGATTGGGGATGATCACCAATAAAAGACATTTGAAGCCTTGTATTTGCAAAACTCTCTAATATGTTATAAAGATGGAGATTTCTATTGAAGACACTTGAAGACTTGGACCCTTCCCATTGAATCTTTGTTGTAGGGTGTTAAAATATATGTGTATATATACTTATATATATTCATATATATAGTATATTTTTTACTCTTTTATTTTTTGTTATTTTCAGGGGTATTTTGGTCTTTTCCCCTTGTAATAGAATTTGTCCTCTAGGGACAGTCTTATTTTTTTATTTTATTCTGGGTCCTTTTCCTAAAAGACCAAAGGCGCTTTAGGCATTCCCCCAAAGAGTCGTTGGGAGCTCCCAGTGACTCCTTGGAAGCTCCCAATAGCCTCTCTTAGTGCATTTATGCTCAATAAAGATAAATATTTTTTATATTTTGTGTTTTTCTATTTAGTTCCTTAATGTTTTATATGCACTTAGTGCTTGTGTTGTTGCCCCTTGATGGCTATTGTTGTCTTACAGTGGACTTGTGTTTGTGCACACTGTGTTCTGATCTTGTAAGTCCTTAATGGCATTGGTTTGTGCTTATGCACTTTTGTGATCATAATCTTGTAAAGCCATTAGTGGTATTGTTTTTGTATTTTCCGTTATTTCATTACAGGATATAAAGAGGCATATAATATATAAGTTTTTTCTTATTTAAATGTTAGGCTTTTTAAAACCATTTTATCCAATATCGAGGGGAGAAGGAAGGGGGCCCACCTTACCACCGCTGAAGGGTGTGGCGTCATCTGCCAAGTCCCAATGTACATTTCAAAAGATCCTATCACTATAAAGGAAATTATGGTCATATTGAGTATGTTGCAATCTATACATATATCTTTTGGTTATGAAAAGTACCACATCTTTTCGTAATAAACTCAAAATATTGCCAATATTTGTAGCTATGACACATATGACTATATGAAGGTGGAAGATAATCAACTATACCTGTGTACATGGAGCAGTTATGCCATCATCCGGACCACTCAATCAGATTGAATCTGGACATTAGTACCCAAATGATATCATTGATTCCCACATAGAGTTGGTTGCATCCCTCACTCAGTCACAAATATTGGTATAAGCTATATCTTGGCGAGGCTATTTCTTGTGATATTATAGGTTTGGTGATAAATCTTGGGAAAATCTAGGGGCTTAAAAACTATAAAAAATAACAAAAATAAGGAAGAAAATTTCATGTTTAGACAAAAAATACATAAATAATAAAAGAAAAAATTTAAAAATGTAAAAGAAGAAAAACATATTTAAAATGTAAAAAATAAATAAAAACAGTAAAATTAATTGATAATATTGCGATATTATCAAATTGGCAATATTTTCAAAATATCGCAATATTTTACCTATATTATTGTTTGCTAAGTTTACAGCGGTAATATCGCGATATTTTCAAAATATCGCCGATATCTGTGACTATATATATATATATATATATATATATATATATATATATAATGATTGGTTCCTCCTAATCGGAATAATAATGGTGCAGACAGTCTTAATTTGCAATTTTTTGTTCTTTTTTTATAATCAAACCTTATAGATGTGATCTATATGCTCTTTTTAGTAGAAATAGACTTTTGGATCACCCTCATATGACATGTGAGGAGGTTTTTATTAGGCTTCAAAAATCAATGACAGAATTTTCATAAAATTAAAGACTCATAAAATCATATTTTTGTTGAAAAAACATGATCCAACAATCGATTCCTGGCAAATGGAACATGCTGAGCACATCTGGAATGTCAGATTTACCAAACATGGCCTGCAACATCAAAATCCTGCATTGTCCACACTTTATGGGCGGTTAGGTGAAACCATAGTTATCAAAAACGCGCCTCAAGGTGCAAATAGCGTGCCTCGCCTTGAGGCCCAGATAAATATCGCAACAAAGAAAAAAAAGAAAGAAAAGAAAGAAAGAAAGAAAGAAAAGAAGAAAAAGAAAGAAAAAAAGAAAGAAAAAAAAAAAGAAAAAAAGAAAAAGAAAGAGAGAAAGAAAAAAGAAAGAAAACTATTTAAGTATTTATATTTGCAATTTTCTGTTTCTTATTGATTGATACTTTATCAATAAAGCATTTCTATTGTTTATTTGTATTTGTAGATATTTTTAAAGGTTTTTTTAAGTTAAAGAAAAAAATTCTGAGGCTTACGTGTCGCTTCAGTTTTTGGTGGAGCGCTACGCCACAACGCTTTTCATAACATTGGGTGGAACCTATATATATAGACACACACACACATACATATAATCACAATGGTTAATAAACATTAAATCATACACATAAGTTAAACATTGAAATGCACACAGTGAAAATTTGGAAATATCTACAATATAAAAATCAAGATCATAAAGAAAAGTAGGGATATATCATATAGCGTAGATTGCATCTAAGACAGGTTTGACAGTTGTGAAAATATCTCAAAAAATGAGATAAAGAGTGCGATGAGCACAACACCACCAATGTGCACAAAAGCACAAGAACACTTAGAACAAATGTACACAAAGGTACAATAAAGAAACTCAAATGCACAAAGGCATACAAAATATAAAGAATTTTATTGAGAGGCTTGGAGAACAAAAGCTCCAAGAAGTGAAGTTTACAAAGGGGGAACTCCCCTATTTATAAGAGAGAAAAGGAGCCTTGGAGGGGCTCCACTAGCTGTTGGAGCCCCTCCAACGGTTAGAATTCTAACCGTTGGAGAGGCTCAACAGCTAGTGTTGAGCCCTCCAAGGTTGACTTTGAGTCAACAAAGAAATAAAGAAGAAAAAGACAAAAAAGGGAAAAGAAAAAAGAAAAAAAGAAAAGTAAAAAAGGAAAAAGAATTACAGCATATTCATAATTATAAATATGCGCAAAATGGAGAGAAATGACTAAAATACCCTTTCGGGTTTTACAGAAAAAAGAAAACATATATATTTACATATATATATATATAGATAGATACATATACATATATACGTGATGTATATATGTATATGTATCTCTCTTTATATATATATGTAAATATTTACATAAAGAGAGATACATTTTAACACCCTCCCTCAAACTTAGGGCACAATGACCGAAAGTTTGCTAAGGAGAAAGTTGAATCTTGGGGAGCAAAGCGCCTTGGTGAAGAAATCTGCCAACTGATATTCTGACGTCACATAAGGAAGATCGATGACTTTTTGTAGATATGCCTCACGGACATAATGACAGTCCATCTCAATATGCTTTGTCCGCTCATGAAACGTGGTTCTTGGCAATATAGATTGCACTCTTATTATCACAACATAACTTTGTGGGTTCTTGAATTGGAATCCCCATGTCTTGCAGCAACTGATGAATCCAGACAATCTCCATAGTTGTAGATGCCATGGCTCGATATTCTGCTTCGGTGGATGATAGAGACACCTTCTGTTGCTTCTTACATCTCCATGAGATCAGGGATTCACCTAAAAAAATACAAAAGCCTGTAGTGGAGTGACGGTTATTTGGGTCACCTCCCCAATCAGAGTCAGTATATGCAATTAAATTCAACTCAGAAGAAGAGGAAAGAAAAACTCCCTTGTTTAAAGTTCCCTTTAAGTATCTGACAACTCGGAGAACGGCACTCATATGAACGGATGTAGGAGCATGCTGAAATTGGCTTGCAGTATGCACGGCATGAAAGATGTCCGGCCTTGTGATGCTAAGATACATTAGAGATCCCACAAGTTGCCGGTAGGGAGTAGGATCCTCCAAAGGTTTCCCATCATCGATCTTCATTTTTTATCCCACAATTTCAGGGGTCTCACAGATTTTATCATCAGTAATACCTGATCTGTCAAGAATCTCACAGGCAAGTTTAGTTTGAGACAAAAAATAGCCTCTATGAGAGTAGGCTACCTCAATACCAAGAAAGTAAGTCAGATACCACAGGTCTGACATTTCAAACCTTTCTTTTAAAGTGGTTTTAATGTTTCTGATGCCTTTTATGTCACTACCTGTTATCAACATATCATCAACATATAATAGTAAAATCACAATTCCTGCATCAGACTTTTTGACAAACAGAGCAGTGTCAGTGTAGCATGAGGAAAAACCATTTTGAACCATTACATCATTAAATCGATCATACCAAGCCTTAGGGGCTTGTTTTAAACCATAAAGCGCTTTTTGCAAACGAAGGACTTTCCCCTTTGGTATGTTCATACCAGGAGGAGCATCCATGTAGACTTCTTCATTAAGATCCCCATTTAGAAATGCATTTTTAACATCCATTTGGTAAATATTCCATTTTTTAATAGATGCAATGGTGATCAAACACCTTACAGTAACCATTCGTGCAACAGGAGCAAAGGTTTCTTCGTAATCGATGTCGTATTCTTGACTATATCCTTTTGCGACAAGACGGGCTTTATATCTTTCAAGAGTGTCATCACTCTTGGTTTTGACTTTAAAAACCCATCTACATCCTATTGTTTTCTTTCCTTCTGGAAGACATTGAAAAACCCATGTTTTGGCTTTGTTGAGGGCTCTAAGTTCGTTGTCCATGGCATCCCTCCATTCAATCATTTCCGTAGCTTCTTTAAAATTTCTAGGTTCTTGGTATGAGTGAATGGCACTAAGACATGCCCTATGTTTTGGAGAAAAAGACTCATAGGATATAAATCTAGAAGGATTTCTCCTAGATCTTTCAGTTCTTCGAGAGTTGTTGGAAGATTCACTAAGATCACTATATTTCTCTATTGCACTTCTAAAAGTGCTTTTATCTCTATGAGTATAGGTAATTGGTTCATTTATCATTTCTTCTTCATCATGAATGGTTTGAGGAATACATTCACTTATATCCTCATTCTCTTTTAATTCATCATCGCTAAAATCTTCATTTCTAGATAATAGTTCAAACAAAAAAGAATAATCGGCATTATCTTCATGAGTTTTGTGTTCTTCAAAACCACTTATGTTTTCTAAAAAGGTTACATTTCTTGAAACATATAGTTTATCATTTTTAATATCATAACACCTAAAACCTTTTTGGGTTTCCGAATATCCTAAAAAAGCACAAGGAATAGCTTTGGGAGATAATTTATCATTCTTATCGGTGAGAACAAAACATTTACAACCAAAAATTCTTAACCTATTGTAGTCGGGTTCTTTTTTATACAAGATTTCATATGGAGATATTTGGTTCAAGTTTTTGGATGGAAGTCGGTTGATGAGATAAACCGATGCAAGAGCCGCTTCGGCCCAAAATCTTTTTGGAATTTTTTGAGAAATTAACAAAGTTCTTGTAGTTTCAATTATGTGTCTATGTTTTCGTTCGGCCAACCCATTTTGTTGGGGAGTTTTGGGACAAGACCTTTGATGAACAATCCCATTATTTTCAATATAACTTTTGAAATCATTTGAGAGATATTCTCCCCCGGAGTCTGTTCTAAAAATTTGTAATTTACTATTGAATTGATTTTGTATTAACATGTGAAAGATCTTGAAAGTAGAGAAAACCTCATGTTTATGTTTGAGGAAGTATATCCAACTATACCTTGAAAAATCATCCACATAAATAACATAATATGAAAAACCTCCCTTAGACACAACGGGTGTCGGTCCCCATACATCCGAATGCACAATTTCGAAAGGTTTGGTTGAAAACATAGTTCTTTGTCCAAAAGGTAAGCTTCTCATTTTACCAAGAATGCAATCATTACAATTGAAATTGTCTTTACATAAGATTTTAGCAAAATGTAAATATGAAAGCTTGACAATATTTGGATGCCCAAGGCGTTTATGCCAAACATTTATATCCTTATGTTGGGCAACATTACAAAAAGAGGTTTTTGGAATTTGAAGAAATTCCATGAGATAAAGATCTCCCTTCCTAGAGCCTTCCCCAATCAACTTCCCGGACCGGCGATCTTGTATCCAACATTTATTTGATGAGAATTTGATATCACACCCATGATCCGATAGTTGAGAGACGGAAAGCAAATTTAAATTTAGTTTTGGTATAAATCTAACTTTTGGAATAAAAAAACATTGTCTTTCAAAATCACCAATTCCTTTTATTTCAAGAGAAGCCCCATCCGCGGTGGAGACAAAAGAGGGTGACAAATTTTTTGAGTATTTAGAAAGTGACAAAACATTTGGAGTCATATGAAAGGATGCACCCGAGTCTAAGAGCCAAAGAGTCTTACCGGGAGGAGAGAAGGTGGTCATGGCGGCTCCGGAAACGGATCCCTTGAGGAGTGGTTGAAGAGCTTCCATGATTTGATTGAGAGCCAAAGTAGCATGATTGGAAGTAGAAGGACCTTCCTCCTTGGTTGATTGGAAAGTAGTAGACATAGCCACCATCTTCTTTCATTTAGGGCATACCGGTTTAATGTGACCCGGTTCTTTGCAAAAATGGCATATGATCTTACTATAATCTCTCCTTCCATAATGCCCACCATTTTCTCTTCCTCCTTGATTTTTGTTAAAATGAGGGGGTTTATAGGTTTTAACATTATTCCCCGGTCTTGAGACGGCATAAGCACCCTCATCCTCATCTTTAGAGGGAACGGCCAACACACTTAGATTGGTTTTATTCATTCCCAATCTAGTTTCTTCTCCACTTAATTTGGTAAGAACATCTTCCAAAGGAGGGGAAGAGAAAGAAGATAAGAGAGAGGATCTAGTTTGTTCAAACTCGGGTCTAAGCCCATTTAAAAAGTTAAAGAAATGATCCTCTTCTAGTTGTTTGGCCCTCAATTCAATAGCCTCACCGCTCCATTTAGGTTCTTGGAGGGCAAGCTCATCCCAAATAGTGGATAACTCGGCGAAATACTCTCTAACGGACATTTCTCCTTGTTGAAGGGTTAAGGTCTTCTTTTGGAGATAGTACTTATGGGACAAATCTCTTGAAGTATACATTCTTTCAAGATATTCCCATACTTGACATGCCTTTTTGAACTTTAGAATATTGGCATTAATTTTGGTCTCAACCGAAGAGAAGAACCATGAGAGAATTTTGTAGTTTTTCATTTCCCATTCTTCATGCTTCTTATTGTAATCTTCAAAAGCCTTTTCTCTTTCTTCTCCCCCAAGAACCTTGATCTCCCCTTTGTCAAGAGTAGTAATTTTTGGTACGGGTTCGGGAATAGTTCCTTGAACATATCCCCAAAGTCCATTTCCTTTTATATGGGCCTCCATATTCCCGACCCATACATGATAATTCGTTCCATTCAATTTGAAGCCAAGAGAGAAGTGCGAATCTTTTTCGCCCATTAGAGAGGATACAAAGAGGAATAAATGCGTACCACAAAGCGAAATGAGTCCCTTCTTGATGTAGGAAGCTTGCAAAATATAGAATGAAGAGCCGAGTCTTCACTTCCACCACCACAACTCAATGGCACGCTTTACGAGGTATTCCAACGAAGAGAAATAAGAGCACGATCTTCTTTTCCTTTAAACCTAGCTCTGATACCATGTGAAAATATCTCAAAAAATGAGATAAAGAGTGCGATGAGCACAACACCACCAATGTGCACAAAAGCACAAGAACACTTAGAACAAATGTACACAAAGGTACAATAAAGAAACTCAAATGCACAAAGGCATACAAAATATAAAGAATTTTATTGAGAGGCTTGGAGAACAAAAGCTCCAAGAAGTGAAGTTTACAAAGGGGGAACTCCCCTATTTATAAGAGAGAAAAGGAGCCTTGGAGGGGCTCCACTAGTTGTTGGAGCCCCTCCAACGGTTAGAATTCTAACCGTTGGAGAGGCTCAACAGCTAGTGTTGAGCCCTCCAAGGTTGACTTTGAGTCAACAAAGAAATAAAGAAGAAAACGACAAAAAAGGGAAAAGAAAAAAAGAAAAGTAAAAAAGGAAAAAGAATTACAGCATATTCATAATTATGAATATGCGCAAAATGGAGAGAAATGACTAAAATACCCTTTCGGGTTTTACAGAAAAAAGAAAACATATATATTTACATATATATATATAGATAGATACATATACATATATACGTGATGTATATATGTATATGTATCTCTCTTTATATATATATGTAAATATTTACATAAAGAGAGATACATTTTAACAACAGTATGCATAAAATGTTATGGAATGTCTGGTATCACGTTTTGATGTTGTGCATTCTAACATGTCTGTGACATAGAGCTCGACCCAGTACAGCTTGTACAGAGCTCAAGATCAAGCAGAGCTTGAGCCAAGCTGAGCCTATATATACTTCTTTTTTCTTTGCATTTTGCATTTTGCATTTTGCATTTTGCATTTTGCACTTTGCATTTTGCATTTAAAGTGAAACAGTGAAAGGATGCATCGTTAAAAGTAGTTATGTCTCATATATAAGCCATAACCACTCTCAACACTTATATAACAAACCCTACCATTTATTAGCCGAGGCTATCAGATCCCATTCAGAACCGGGATCAACTTATTGAAATTCTGTACATGCTCAAGGGTGGCTTGTTTACGAAATAAACAAGGTTCAGCTGGCTCAGCTGAACTTCTTGCAAGAAGCTCGGTTCATTGCCCCACCCTTAATCCAAAACCTTACTTTCATATGCAAATTGTCACTATTTTCAAACGATGCAAATCTAAAATATATATCAAGCTCCAACCTTCAATTGAAAGGAAAATGCTTATCTAGAAAAAACCAACAAGAGAGCCATAGCAAATCCGTACCATATGCAAGTATGGTTACACATGCAACTAAATTGGGGCCAAAAGATGAACACTTACTGATAACGAAGAGGGCATAGAAGCTCTGATGGAGAGTATGATGCCTTATATCTCATTTTACTGCAGGTGTGAATGTAATATCCAAGATAATAGTACTGCATGCTGGGACAGTGGATCTGTGCCTCCTTGACCCAATTAATTTCCCGCAGAGCTGAATACTTACCAAGTGACAAAAAGGCAAAGTCTGGGTCCCAGAATAAATATTTGCTAGACAGGCATTTTGTAAGAACATCCACCACACCAACTGCAACAAGCTTCCCATCAATCAAATACTGTTGATGAAAAGAACCAAACCCACAAGGTGGAACTGTGCCATCACCAGAAGGTGGAACAAAAATGAGAGGAGTTTCCACCAAAAATCTTCTATAAGAAGATTCATTTAAATGATCTGGCTTATCATTATGAACCTTAGTTTGATACCGTCTATAAAGAGCAAATTCCTCAGGATCAAAACTTGATTTGTTCATGCGAATCTCAAGTCTTTGCTTTTTACAATGAGCCAGCCCTTTGTCATTGACAAGGCACTTTCGCTTGGCATGAGCTACATTACCTCTAAGAGATTGAATCGAAGTATCCATGGTGGATGGTGCTTCTTCTGAAGCAGCTTGCTTTCTTTCTGAGTAAAAGTTTAGGTGGCCATTGCATGCTAGGACTGACAGGCTAGAAAGTTCACCTTGCCGATCCATTGATTGGGCCAGCTTTTCTGCTATATAAGTAGGTGAAAATTCTTTTTCTACTGATAATGACCGTTTCATAACTGCTGCTATCTGAAAAGCAATACTGCTAGTGTACAACAAATCTCTAGCAATGTCCTGCAGCTTCTTCTTGATCTTTGGTGCCACCTTCTTAAAACAAGCCCGTGGAAAGTTCACTGTAGAAGGTAAAATACCAAATTTGATGCATTCGCTAACAGCCTTATCAATCTTAACAGATAAATCCCTTTCATGCTGATCCGACTCATGTGTAACTCCACAAGTATCAGTGGAAGATTCTTTCATCAATGTATCTGAAGCCCATTCATTTGGAAAGTGATTGCTACAATCAGTGGATGCAGTTTTAGATGTACTTGATTGGTCCTTCCCCAAATCTGTCTTCTTTAAGCAAAATGTGTCATCTAAGAACCTGAATGTTGATTGCTTCCAGCATGAGATTCTCAAGAAACTTCACAAGCAAGATGGTCAGTATCCAAATTCAATATATGAATGTAAGCATGTTCTTCAAGTAAGCATGTTCTTTAATTTATCATGTAAATTACGCTTATCCTAATATAAAATGCAGACAATGTTGGGGAACAGAAGACGACGTCCATGTGTACTTAGCAAAAGTGTGAGACATATGGAGAAGTTACCTTTGCATTCGTCTAGATACACGAACTTGCTCTTTGGAGGGAGAAAAGTCATCTACCTTAAGACGGATAGTGTACGAAGGGCAGCAAGTTCTTTCCATGTCAGGTTTGTAAAGAAATGAGCCAGATCTCCTCCATCCACGATCAAGAAGTTCTGTATACATGTATGCATAAATATTA
The DNA here is from genome assembly GCF_984573655.1 of Nuphar pumila. Lineage (NCBI taxonomy): Eukaryota > Viridiplantae > Streptophyta > Magnoliopsida > Nymphaeales > Nymphaeaceae > Nuphar > Nuphar pumila. The sequence continues at coordinate 107,613,233 of NC_143260.1, read as the reverse complement.
AGACAGGCAGGAACAGCTAAATAATCTGAACATAAACCAATGCTATTTAAATCAATAAGAACATGTGTTGCACATTCGATAAACAAACCTCACCAACAAATAGAGGAACCTAAGAAATTACACTACAAAGAGAAACATCAGAAACTGAACAAAAACAAAACAATAAACAAAGCTCATGTTACACATATACGAACTGCAAATATATCTGCTATGCAGAACAGATAACTGAATGGCACTCATCTGTCAGTAGAGCAGCAGCAGCGCAACTTGATGTGCGTAATAAGCAATTCTCTTATGACTCATAGTTGAATGAAGCCTCAAATACGAGCACTAGCACAAAGCCACTAGGGCAATACACAAGCCACTAATGGGCAAACACAAGGCCACAAGGGCTCACTTCACAATAGCTTACAAATAACACTCAAGAGAGCACAAAATATATAAAAATAATAATTTATTCACTTAAGAAAAACCCATATCAATCACGCAACATCAATTTAGCCATGAAATGAATGTTCACCTTCTTCATCTTCACAATGCATGTTTGAAATGAATGTTAAGTGATTGATATGAATGCATGGCTAAATTGATTGTTTATGCAAATGTGTGTGTATGAAGTATGTCATGTATGCAATGAATGTATCATGCATATGAATTTAAATGGAATAATTCATGCACGGGGCATGAATGAATCATGACATGTATTATGCATCAAAGCATATTTGAATAAGCTTTGTATCATCCAAAAGGGCATGAGAGGGTTATCACGTGAGAAAATGGCAAAAGAATGTAATCTATGACTTTAATGAAAAGATAACCCAAGGACCACGGGTTCAAATGAGGCGTCGATGAAGCCGGACTCTCAGAGATGACTGAGTCTATCCCGATTTCATGTATTCCTCGAAGAGGGAAATGTGGTACAAACCAAGGTTGTCAAACTAGGAAGCAGAAGCAGGAAACGATACGGGAAGCGGAAGCGAGAAGGGAGGCATTTTAAAATTTATAGGAAGCGGGAAGCGAAGTATCAATTTAAAAGTGAAATATTAAAAAAAATGAAGCAATATGGTAATTGAATAGGAATCGAACAAGAAACAAATAAAAACTAAAATAAAATTGTCCATTCTTATATTTCATGATTTTTCAGTAAAAGAGTTAAATTTTTGTTAAAATCTAACAATGATGGTTACTAATTTAAAGAAAGTACATGGAAAGTGAGTGAAAGCGTGAGAGAAAATACATGAAAAGAAACGTGAGAAAAGCATGTAAGAAGCATAGACCATGTGTGTGGGAAGCATAGAAGAAGCGTGGGGGAATCGAGATTCCCATGAAGTTTCTGAAGCGAGGAGTATCTCGCTTCCAAAGCGAGTTTCCGGGAAGCGAACTTCCCACCTACCTAAGAAGCTTCCGGTAACTCTGGTACAAACCTCGTAGGGTATTTTGAGATGTTATAGGACTACGTATGCCTCGTCCCCACCCCATGGAGGTTAAGGGGAGGCGCATATCGGGGATCCACAGGGTAGGGTCAAAAACTCTGCAGAGTAAGGGAAGATGTTTCCTTTTGTTTTTAGCTCGGGCGCCGTACACAGGCATAGGCCGATAGGAGGATTCTGTGTCCATCTCTCAATCGCTGCATTGCAGGATTGACCATCTGAGATAGACCCAGTTAAGCCATAGGATAGAAAAATAAAATACATAGAATAATAAATATTTTATAATTGTTTATGTATGACTATACCCTCTATTGTACTAGATGGGTTTAAAGTAATCAAGAGAAACAATGCATTAGATTCGTAGAATCACTTTTAACATGTGCATAAACATATAGAACGTAGAAATGTAGAATTTTCTAATGTTTACGTACTGTTAGTTTTTTTACCCCTTTAAAAACTTAATTACTTGTCATAATTACATGATTCAAAACAAGTTTTTTACTAAACAAACCATGCAGATCACATCTATGTGGTTAGATTGAGTCGATACAACTTGAACCTATGATTTCTAGCTCATTAGTATTGTACCTTCATTAGTAGACAATATTAACCCATACACACACACATATATATATATATATATATGAAAAGTGGTAGCTGCTTGACCACTTTTGAGCCTTTTACTGATACATAAGAATAAAATATTCATATGCTAGCTTGTTCACTATACCGTGTTATGACAACAATCTTTTACAAGATAAAATGAATGAAAGAAGGAGATTCCTATGTAACCATTGCCCGAAAGATGGATCACCATTAAGGCTCTGTTTGGGAGCTGGATATGGGAGGGAAGATGGAGATTTAATAAATTCTACCTACTCTCGTTGACGTTTGGAAGCCAGGGTTTAGGACTTTAGAACATGTGAATAAAAAAGACATGTATAGGGTCATGTGTTTGACCTAATGATTCAAGTCACGGACTTGATAGATGCATCTGAGGTGCATATGTGTGTGAGACACACACGAAAGGTCAAGCGAAATGACATATTCTCCACAAGAAAAAAAATGCAAAAGTGCATAAATGGTCCTAAGAACGGAACTAATGATTACATAAATGTATGAATGCATATCATAGTCATGGGATTGACATGTGTATACTCTTTTTGAAAAAAGAATGTGAATGCTTTCATTTTTCATAGACTAGTATGTCTTGTTTACTTGAAAAGCATGGGCGTATAAAGTATGTTGAAATGGTCGAATAGGATTTTAACCTGTTTGTCATACGCTAAATGCATATGCTATGTTGAGGCGGACTCTTGTGTTCTGACTTGTTTGAAAAGCATGTGTTGTAACGCCCCAAATTTCAAACTTGCGAACCTTTTTAGAAAAACAAGCAAGAGACTAGAAATATCTCTTTCCTTCAGAGTTGGTTTATGAAATCAGCGGAAGATTTTTCTTTGATAAATCATAAGGCAAGCTGACAACTTTGGGCACGTTAGCTAAAAGAACCAAAACGCACAAAAATTCGAATATCCTAAGGGAAATCCGATACAAACCCAAGCGTCCAGAACGCGAGCTAAGAGCAGGAAGAAGAAGTCTTGAAGTCATCTTGCAATCGCGCCATCGCCCGTAGAGTACCTAAACATCACCTGCACCCATAAAATGGGTTAGTTTTGCGAAAAACTAGTAGGTGCACAAGAGAGACTAACAGGAAACTGAATTAAGAACATTTAATTCAGTAGGCTACGCAGTTTAAAGTAGATATGCAGTTAAACAGGTAAGCAATGCAAGCAGGTGAATAGTGCAAACACGTAAGCAGTACAAGCGAATAAGCAGTGCAAGCGAGTAAGGAATGCAAGCGCGTAAGCAGGGCAAACAGTAAGCAGTTCAAGGCAAGTAAGCAGTTCAACTGACAAACACAGCATACGATTCAATTGATCGTAGACTGTGAACCACCATACAACTAGCTTGTTCTCGTTCTTAAAACGAGGTCTCTGCACTAAAACAGTATCAGGACATCGTTGGTCGCTCTCACGACTTCTAACAAACGCTTTGTCCTGAACAACCTTAATCTATTCCCATCTCTCAAGGCCTTACGCGGCCAACAGTCACCGGTTATGACGCACTAAGGCGTCATACTTCCTCAGAAAAGCTCACCCTTCCGTAGAAGGTCTAAAACATAATCACTAACTCAAATCGCTAACGATCTGATTCTCACATATGAGTCATGCATGTAATCATGCTGAAACAGAAAGCCGAAACTATGAATTCATAGTTGGCTATCACAAACAATCGCAGAAGATCGTCACAACTCACCATAACTTTCTGTGGTAAGCAAAAACACAAGATCCACATCGGATCGCTCGGTCCGGGAGATATACGACCTGACAAGGAATTACCGCCCTAGAGGGTATACTCGGTCTTGGACCATACACTTCCTCACAGGAGTTCACCGTCTTTGAGGCTACCCGTTCATGGACAATGTACATCCTCACAAAGATTTTACCGCTCTAGCCGGGTCACCTGATCTTGATCATATATACCCCCACAGCGAACCCTTTGGGAAGCAGGTCCTCAACAAATGACATATCCAATGAAATTCATTGTGATACACGCATCAACACAAATGACCGCTCTCAGGGTCGATAGCCACTAATACAAACAACAAGATCAACGCCGGATCACCTGGTCTGGGAAATGTATAACCTCACAAGGAATTCCGCCCTAGATGGTATACCTGGTCTTGGACCATACACTTCCTCACAGGAGTTTACCGTCTTCGCGGCTACCCGTTCGTGGACAGTGTACATCCTCACAGAGAATCTACCACTCTAGCTGGGTACCTGGTCTTGATCATACACGCCCTCGCAGATAATCCTTTGGAGATCAGGTGCTCGACAAACACCCTACTCGGTGATACACGCATCTATACAATCGACTGCTCCAAACAGTTGACTGCTCTCGATGTCAGTAGCCACAATATGGGCACAAGCATGTATATCAGCAATATGCATCGTATCACTCCACGCAGAAGCATATAATCCTACGCATCGTATGATTGCCACAAGGAATATTGCAATCCTCAAATAGGCCCTCAAAGCATGTGTAAACGACACATGAGAACGCGCAGATATGGCAATTCAGTTGATTCTATGGGCGAAGGGTAACTAACTTTACCCGTCAGCCAAACAAAACAACTGAATAAGACAAACACTCATAATAATGCTCGTAAAACATATAATTACCATAAAATGGCTCAGACCATCGACAAGTAATTAAATTAATTGTAAGGCATAAACCATTACATCACAAGCCATTCATAAGCAATCATACGGCAACAGTTATATCACAATATGTAAGCAGCTTATAAGACAAGCGGCCACATCAATCCTAGTTGCCACCAGTTCGTAGATTACGAGTTGTATGCAATCACATCAATCATATGAGATGCAAGCCAACAAGTGCTACGCTACAATAAGCACCAAACGGTTCGACCAAGGGATAAAGCAAGTCACATGCTAATATGTAGCAACTGGTATAATGCTATTATTATAAGCATTTAACTAGTATGAGAAACTCCTTATTACACAGCAAAGAACTGCGTAAGCAGTTTAACCAGCTAGAGTAACGCCTTGACAGGCGTGCACAGTTCGACAAGTAGCATATTGAACTATCGAGCAAGCAAGCGAATTAGTAGTGCAAGCGAAGCAGTAGTGCAAGTGAAGCAGTAGTGCAAGCGAATCAGTAGTGCAAGCGAATCTCACGACCCACGACCAGTGTGAACAGACCTTATGTTTCGATAATTACTGGCATGTGGGTACGCGCAGGCAAAACGTAGAAACAACTGAGACTAGTTCGGGCGTATGTTATTCTATGTATTTTCAATAACCCGAATAGCTAGTTGAGTCCGCTCCAAAGGGGACGGCATTAGCCGAGAGAGGATTCCCCAGAGGCTGAAAAGCAGTGCCACGGATGCATCCAACTTTTGCAGAAGTGTTGAGCTAACTTGTGTAGCCCCTATCCCCTAACTCCAATGACTGGGGAGGCCGGATCTTTGCCCGTGGGGTGGTTGTTAACAACCTGTCCATTGGAGTTTTTGTACCGATCTGTCCTCTCCCTTGACAGACAACCAGAACCGAACGGGTGCGTTAGGGGTTGCTTAACTAACGACCCATTCTATGCTGTGGTGTTTAAACCACTCGAGCATTTTGCCTGTGAAGGCGAATGTGAGGTCATTTATGTGATTACAGCATTCTGCATTTAGCGTTGTTCGAGGTCGCACGACCGTCTCATCCGATCATCGCAGTACTAGACGTGTCGTGCACGACTACAAGTACTCTAGGATGAAGGGGGTATAGCTCCTCAATAGAAGCCTTAACAGGAGTGTTTCACAAAGATGTAAAGTTTATCAACTTTACTCTATCTTTTGAAACCGCAGTACCTTGTGCCAACATTATACATGTGACTATCTCGAATCACATCCGCTATCGGGGTATCTACATGCCTCGCATGACTCGATACCGGCCTCGATAGACGGGATACGAGTTTCTCAACAGGACACCCGCTAAGAAGTTCGCTCGAACCCCCAATTCGGGATCACCCGAGATATGCCAAAAAGGGCGAGCAGAACCGGCCAGTCACATCCTTCCAAATGCTTCGATTTGGAGCAGTCTTTGATGCCTTTGCGCAGCTCCCTAAAATCTCAAGTCGACTCTGCAGGACTGCGCACACGAAGAGCCAGGATCCTTGTGAGGTATCCCTCTCCTTAAACGGAGGTGTATCGCCAGCTCCCAACTGAACTCTTGTCGCAAGAGTGAGTGATAGATGTCTCTTGCATCCTCCACGAGGATGCCTTTAAGGCATACGCAAAGAGCAAAAACCTGCACGTCATCTGCAAAAGCAAGGCAATACCAACACATATGCAAAAGCAAGAGCCTAGGCGCAACGGCAAAGTAAAGGCGGTAAGCAGAAGTGCAACGCAAACCCTCGCACAACGCGTGACGACAAGTAAAAACTGTAAGCAGGAGTGCAACGCAGAACCTTTGCACGATACGCAACGGCAAAATAAAGGAACTGTAAACAGGAGTGCAACACAAAACCTGTGCGCGATGCGCAACGGCAAAGTAAAGGACAAGGATCGCGAAACCGCGTCCTTGAGTTAAATGCGTACTCGTATAAATATATATGATATATATATATGCATATATATTTATTTAATTGTTCTTTTTAGTTAATTGAACTCAATTCAATTGTCCAAGTCTTTTGTGCAATCTTCCCCTACCTTTGAGAGTTGCAAGCTTGCTGTCGTCCGCGGATGTACGCGATTGGCGGCTCGGGTCACGGAGCGCGAGCAGGGTCCATCGTACGAACTGCAAAAGTAACGATCTTAGCAAGCTAATACCAAAATAGAAAGTCAGGGGTACTATCGTCGTCCTGACGTAAGGGAAGCAGAGGCAGGGGCATCGTGCACATGCGCACCTGCTATAAGCGCAAGAAGCAGGGGCAGGGGCTGCGAGCCCCTACTGACTTGCTGTCAATGGACTCCGAGGAGGCAGGGGGGTGCACCCCTGCCCTCATAAAGCGAGGGCAGGCAGGGTTGCGCCCCTGCCTGACAAAGCAGAAGAGAGGCAGGGTCAAAGCCCCTGCCTGTCAACAACAAACGGAGGCCCGCCTGATGCCAGAGAAAGGCGAGGGGGCTTGCCCCGGCCTACCGAAAAACAACGAAGGAAAGGGCGATGCCCCTGCCTAACGAGAAAAGAGGCACAGGGAGGGTTCGGCCCCCTCCCCGGTCGCAACAAGGAGCAGGGAGGGGCTCGACCCCCTCCCCCGTCAAAACAACGAGCAGGGAGAGGGCTCAGCCCCTCCCCTACCAACACAAAGAGCAGGGAGGGGGCTCAGCACCTCCCCTGACATAACACGAAGCAGGGAGGGGGCTCAGCCCCTCCCCTGCCATGATAGGGAGCAAGGAGGAGGGAGGAGGGGCTCGACCCCTCCCCTGCCGAAGAGAGGGAACAGAGAGGAGGGGGAGGCGAGCCCCTCCTCTATCGTAACAGTAGGCAGGGAGGAGGGCTCGGCCCCTCCCCTGCCTTGACAGAGGAAACAGAGAGGAGGGGAGGCGAGCCCCTCCTATGCCGTAACAGGAGAACAGAGAGGAGGGGGGCAAGCCCCTCCTCTGCCGGAAGAACCACGAAGAGGCAGGGGCTCCGCCCCTGCCGAAAAAACCCACAAAAAGGCAAGGGGCAGAAGCCCCTGCCGAAAGGGTGGGCCGACACAGGGAGCTTCGCTCCCTGCCGGCAAAACAAGAGGGACAGAGGAAGCGAAGCCCCCTGCCTTCTCAGCAAGTGACAGGGGGCGGAGCCCCCTGCCGACACAATGAGTGACAGGGGGCGGAGCCCCCCTGCCGACACAGTGAGTGACAGGGGGCGGAGCCCCCTGCCGGCGAATGGCGACGACAGGGGGCTCTGCCCCCCTGTCAATCGACCCAAAGAGAGAGAGGCTGGGGGGAGTCCCCTTGCCGACGACAGGGGGCTCAGCTCCCCCCCCCCCTCCCGTCGGCCGATCTTGAGAAAGGCAGGGGGTAACCCCCTGCCGATGAGAGGCGACGGCAGGGGGCGCTGCCCCCCTGTCGGTCGACCCCACACCGAGAAGAAGAAGTGGAAGAGGAGGCGGAAGGAAGAGAAAAGAGGGGAGGTGGAAGCGTACCTGGGGTCGTCGGAGCCTTCGCAGCACAGAGAGGGAAGGAGATGGCCGGCAGCAACGACGCCGGAGGGAGGTCGCAGGTGGCGGCGGCGTCGAAGGGAGAAGGGAAGAGAGAACGAGAGACAGTGAGGGAGAGAGAGTCGGTCGGGGAAGAGAGACCGAGAGACGAGAGGGGGAAGAGGCGCTGAGGGGGAGAGAGACTGAGAGAGGAAGAAGGGGGGCGGGGGTTCTCTCTGAACCCCTGCCTCGTTGTCTTCAAAAGACACGGGAGGCGGTGCCTCCCTTTCGGGTCCGGGTCGGGTCCGGATCCAAGCTTAAAAAAAAATCAGTTTATTACATGTGTGTTTCACGTTGGACATAGTCAAATGGGATTTGACCTACTTACATTACGCAATTATACATGAAGTACTTGATTATTATTCATTTATGTGAATGAATCGGATATAAATGAATGTCATGAATGTAAATGAATGAATGAATGTCATAGATGTTAATGAATGAATGTTATGTGAATGAATGTTGTTGTGGATTCCCTTGAACCATCATTTTATAAATGATGAGAATCACACTTTAGTTGTACCATTACAAACTTGATTTATATTCTTCAAGTTTGGTTTTGGGTTTCCTACAGGCATGTTGTTAATGTTCTACAATATTACATGGGGGATCCAAACTTTGTTTACATTTTAAAGGGTTGTAAAATATTAAACTTTACTGTTCTGGATCATTACTCCTTTAAAACTTGTAAATACTTTTGAATGAGATTTTCTTGTGGATGATGTCATTTCTTTTATGTAATAATTACAAATATGTTTGTAAACCTCAAACTTTTACGTAACTCCTCAATTGTCTTAACCCATAAATAAATTTTGTCTTCCGTATTTTTATATGTGTTTTTTTTAAAGTAATAACCTCAATCAAGTTGTGTCTAAGTATGATTTCGTACTGTATATGATATTGGGAGGCTAATATACGCTCTCGTTTGTGCTCAAACGGGTCGTCCAATATTTGAAACGGTTGGAACGTGGTCGTAGATGAACTCGTTGACACATTACTCTCGGGAGTCATGTATTGTAACAAATAAAAAATTTTAAATTTTCTCAAAAATTTGGGTTTTGGAAAAGTTTTAAAATGATGGATTTTTTAGGAACGTTACACTTACATAATGGGAGGGATCCCATTTAAATAGGAGGAGGCAAGAAGGCTAGTTGGACTAGCCGTCCCAACAGCTAGAAACAAGAATATATATATATATATAAGATAAAAGTACAAAACTGCCCTTAATGGGAAGACCTATCACAAAATGTGAAAAGACCTAAATGCCCCTAGAGGGCATGACCTATTACAAAAGAAGAATAACAAAAAATACATATATATATATAATATGAATTATATGACCTATTACAATAGTTTGGTCTATAGTGCATGGTAACCATCGATATTCACATAAGGAGAGAAGGAATGGAAAGGGCCTATCATGTTTCTATTAGGGTTTTAAAAAGCCTTTCATACAAAATCCTAAATTAGCTATATGATACAATAATAACAATTAACGCAAAATGATTTGTTCATTCTCAAACATAAATCCACAGAAGCCATCATCTAATACAATCAATACAAGAGACAAAGTTTGACCAAGCATGATGACCATGTGCTTGTTAAATTATGTAATCAAATAGTGTAATCCAATATATATTTTATATATATAAAGTAATATATATACATATATTATATATATGTATATGTATCTACCGATTATATATATAAAGTATATATTAGTCGTAAGGGTATTTCAGTTTTTTTCTCTTTTTAAGCATATTCATCTTCTTGAATATGTTTGTATTTTGTATTTTGTATTTTTTATTTCTTTTCTTTTTTCTTTTTTAAGATTTGTACTTTGTGTACCTTGGGGGGGCACATATAGTCGTTGGGCCCCTCCAACAGTCACATTTGTGACGGTTGCCCCTCCAACGACTACATGTGGAGCCCCTCCAAGAACCATTAAGAGCTCTATAAATTGCCCCCTCTCTTTTGTATTTTTTCATGGCTTTGGGTCAAAGCCCAAGCACTCAATAAAGCTCCTATTCATTTTTCTAGTGCATTTGTGAGATTGGTTGATTTGTGCTTTTGTGCAGAAGTCTTCTTTGTGTTCTTATTGTGCATGTGTGCACTTGTCCTTCATCAAGAACATTGGGTCTTGATTATAGTATCTTGTTATTGTTAGAGATACTTTTACATGGTATCAGAGCTTGGTTGAAGAAGAAAAAAGCGTGCATTCTCCACTTTCTTGGGTGCCTCAAAAAACGTGCCTTCAAGACATTGGAGATTGGAGTGGATCATTTTCTTCGGCCAATATTTTAGAAGTCTTTTTTGTCAAGAGAGATTTAAAAATTTATTGAGGTGTGTGTTCCTTTTTTACTTTTATCCTCTCTAATGGGCGAAAAAAGACTCTCACTTCTCCCTCGGGTTTAAACTCAATGGCTCGAACTATCATGTTTGGGCCGGTAATATGGAAGCCCATATTAAAGGGAAGGGGCTTTGGGGGTATGTTCAAGGTTCGATACCAGAACCCGAACAAAAAATTACTATTATAAAAAAATGAGATATAAAGATTCTTGAAGGAGAAGAAAGGCAAAGAGCTCTTAAAGATTATTCAAAGAAACATGACGAATGGGAAATGAAAAATTTCAAGATCTTATCATAGTTTTTCTCATCCGTTGAAACTAAGATCAATGCCAACATCATCAAATTCAAGAAAGCTTATGAAGCTTGGCTATATCTTGAAAAAATGTACACATCAAGAGATTTATCGCACAAGTACTACCTTCAAAAGAGGGCATTAACCCTACAACAAAATGAGATGACTATTCGAGAATACTTTGCCGAATTGTCTTTCATTTAGGACGAGCTTGTTATGCTTGAACCCAAATGGAGTGGTGAAGCTATCGAGCTTAGACACAAGCAACTTGAGGAAGATCGGTTTTTTAACTTCCTAAATGGCCTTAGACCCGAATTTGAACAAATTCAGTCTTCTCTTCTTTCTTCTTTCTTCTTTCTTCTTTCTTCTTTCTTCTTTCTTCTTTCTTCTCTCATGTCTCCCTCCATTGAAGATGTTATCACTAAATTGAGTGGGAAAGAAACCCGTATGGGTATTATTAAGAGCAAACCTAGCATCCTTGCTACCTCTTCTATTTAAGAAGAAAGTGAAGGAGTGAATGTTTTTTCAAGACCGGGTAATAATGTGAGAACTTACAAACCTCCTCACTTCAAGAATCAAAATAAAAAAGGAAACGGGCAAAATGAAAAAAGAGACTATAGCAAACTAACTTGTCATTTTTGTAAAGAACCGAGGCATATCAAACCTATTTGCCCAAAATGGAAGAAATTGCTTGCAATGGCTACCACATCTCAACCGGAAGAACGGTCATCCTCTTCCAATGGGTCTCTCTCTTTACAACAAATTATGGATGCTCTTCAACCTCTTCTCAACGGAGGAACTTTCGGAGCCGCTATGACATCCTCTTCACCCCCCTGGTAAGATATCTTGGCTTTTAGATTCCGGTGCATCATTTCATATGACTCCAAGTGTTTGTTCTCTTTCTGAATATTCTAAAAACTCTTTTCCATCTTTTGTCTCAACGGCGGATGGAACATCTCTTGAAATTAAAGGAATAGGCAATTTCGAAAAACAAGATTTCTTTATTCCAAAAATTAGATTTATACCAAAACTAAATTTGAACTTGCTTTCGGTTTCTCAACTCTCGGACCATGGTTGCGATATAAAATTCTCTTTTGATAAAATGTTGGATACAAGATCGTCGGTCTAAGAGATTGATTGGGGAAGGCTCTAGGAGAGGAGATCTCTACTATGTTGACTCTCTCCAAGTTCCCAAGAATCAATTTTGTAATGTTGTCCAAAATAAGGATATTCATGTAATGGCATAAGAGACTTGGACATCCCAACATTGTTAAAATTTCATATTTACCTTTTGTTAAACACCTTTGTAAAGAAGATTTTGTATGTAATGAATGTATTCTTGAGAAAATGAAAAGTTTACCCTTTTATCAAAGATCCATGTTTACAATAAAACCTTTTGAAATCGTTCATTTCGATATATGGGGTCAGGCTCCTGTGATATCTAAAGGAGGATTCTCATATTATGTGACTTTTTTTTATGATTACACTAGGTTTTGTTGGATATATTTTCTCAAACATAAACATGAAGTTTTTTCGACTTTTAAAACTTTTCATATGATGATTTTAAATCAATTCAATGGAAACTTAAAAATTCTTAGATCCGACTCCGGAGGAGAATACCTCTCAAATGAATTCAAGAATTATCTTAAAAGTTGTGATATTCTCCATCAAAAATATTGCCCAAAAACTCCTCAACAAAACGGATTAGCCGAACGAAAGCATAGGCATATTATTGAAATAACTCGAACTTTGCTTATTTCACAAAACATTCCAAAAAACCTCTGGGCTGAGGCAGCCCTTACTTCGGTCTATCTCATAAATAGACTTCCATCAAAGAATTTGAACAAAATTTCTCCTTTTGAAAAATTATACGAGAAGGAACCTGACTAAAGCAGGTTAAGGATTTTTTTTTGTAAATGTTTTGTCCTTACGGATAAAAATGATAAGCTTTCTCCAAAGGCCATTCCTTGTGCCTTTCTTGGTTATTCGGAAACCCAAAAGGGTTTTAGATGTTATGATGTTAGAAATGACAAATTATATGTATCCAGAAATATGAGTTTTTTGAAAAATCTTAGTGGTTTCGAAAGTCTTAAGACTCATAATGCGAATGTGGATTATTCTTTTCTATTTGAAATGTTAGCTAAAGATGATGATACAAGTGATGATGAGTCAACTCAAAATGACTCAAGTGATAATGAAATCAAGGAAACTATCACCCCATTGCTCTCCCCTCCACATCAACATATCGATGAGGGAACATCTAGAGATCCCATCACCTATGTTCATAGAGATAAAAACACCTTCAGAAGTGCTCTTGAAAGATATGATGACACCAGTAGGACTGTCTCTCCAAGAGAGGAGAACTTGCAAAGAACCGAAAGACCTAGGAAAGCTCCCTCTAGGTTTATCTCATATGACTCTTTTTCACCTAAATATAGGGTCTGTCTTAATGTCATTCATTCTTACGTAGAACCTAAAAATTTTGAGGAAGCACGAAAATATTTTGAATGGGTAGAAGCTATGAAGAATGAACTTGGTGCTCTAAGAAGAGCCAAAACGTGGTAGTTTCAAGATCTTACTAAAGGTAAGAAAGCAATAGGATGTAGATGGGTATTTAAGGTAAAAACTAAGAGTAATGGATCCCTTGAGAGATATAAGGTTTGATTAGTAGCAAAGGAATATAGTCAAGAATATAGGATTGACTATTAAGAAACGTTTGCCCCTATAGCCCGTATGGTCACTGTCCGATGTCTCATCACTGTTGCCTCAATCAACAAATGGAACATATATCAAATGGATGTTAAAAACACCTTCCTAAATGGTGATCTGAATTAAGAAGTATATATGGATGCTCCACCAAGAATAGAGACTCCCAAAGGGAAAGTGCTTCGCCTTCGCAAAGCACTTTATAGTTTAAAACAAGCCCGCAAGGCTTGGTATAATAGGTTTAACTTCGTAATGTTAGAAAATGGTTTTTCATCCTGTTTCACTGACACTGCCTTATTTGTTAGAAAAACCAATGCAGGGATTGTCATTCTGCTTTTATATGTGGATGATATGCTTATAACCGAAAGTGATCCTAAAGGGGTTAAAAGCATAAAATCAATTTTGAAGGATAAATTTGAAATGTCCGATTTGGGATTTCTAACTTATTTTTTGGGTATTGAAGTAGCATACTCTCATAGATGGTACTTTTTATCTCAAACTAAACTTGCCTCTGAGATTATTGACAGGTCAGGTATTACGGATGATAAGGTTTGTGAAACTCCTGCTATAGTAGGAGCCGAAATGAAGATTGATGATGGTATTCCTCTATCTGATCCTACCCCTTATAGACAACTTGTAGGATCATTGATGTATCTGAGTATTACTAGATTAGATATTTCTCATGCAGTTAATACTGCAAGTCAATTTCAACATGCACCAACATCGGTTCACATGAGTGCAATTCTGCGGATCGTAAGATACATAAAGGGTACATTAAATAAGGAAGTATTTTTATCCTCTTCTTATGAATTAAAATTAATTGCTTATACTGACTCTGACTGGGGAGGTGACCCAAATAACTGTCACTCCACCACTGGTTTTATGTGTTTTTAAGAAACTCGTTGATCTCATGGAGATGTAAGAAGCAACAAAAAGTGTCTCTGTCCTTAACAGAAGCTGAATATCGTGTCATGGCGACTACTACCATGAAAATTGTATGGATTCATCAGCTTTTAGAAGACATGGGAATCACAATAGAAGGGCCCACCAAGCTGTGATAACAAAAGTGCAATATACATTGTCAAAAATCATACTTTTCATGAGTGGACTAAATACATTGAGATGGATTGTCACTATGTTCGGGAAGCGTATCTGAAAAGAGTTATAGATCTTCCATATGTAACATCAGAATATCAGTTGGCAGATTTCTTCACCAAAGCTTTGTGTGCTCCGCGGTTCAATTTCCTCCTTGACAAACTTTCGGTCATCTTGCCCTAAGTTTGAGGGGGGGTGTTAAATTATGTAATCAAATAGTGTAATCTAATATATATTTTATATATATGACATATGAGGTAATACATGTACATATATTATATATATGTATATGTATCTACCGATTATATATATATATATTCGTTGTAAGGGTATTTCAGTCTTTTTCTCTTTTTACGCATATTCCCCAATTGTTTTGGGATGAAGGCGTAGTTGTTGTTGTTGTTGTTGTTGTCTCTTTTTACGCATATTCATCTTCTTGAATATGTTTGTATTTTGTATTTTGTATTTTTTATTTCTTTTCTTTTTCTTTTTTAAGATTTGTACTTTGTGTACCTTGGGGGGGGGGCACATATAGTCTTTGGGCCTCTCCAACGGTCACATTTGTGACCGTTGGAGGGGCTCCAACGACTACATGTGGAGCCCCTCCAAGAACCACTAAGAGCTCTATAAATTGCCCCCTCTTTTGTATTTTTTCATCGCTTTGGGTCAAAGCCCAAGCATTCAATAAAGCTCCTTTTCATTTTTCTAGTGCATTTGTGAGATTGGTTGATTTGTGCTTTTGTGCACAAGTGTTCTTTGTGTTCTTATTGTGCATGTGTGCACTTGTCTTCCATCAAGAACATTGGGTCTTGATTATAGTATCTTGTTAGAGATACTTTTACAGTGCTAACATCCTTGATCTCTAAATCAGTTCAATTTCGAGGTATATATCATTTTAATTTATGTCAAAGGTTCTCTGAGATTCCAACACTTGGTATAGACAATGCTCATGCAGCGTCCAGTTTAGTAAGCTTTTTTGTAAACCAAGTAAAAATCTTTGTTAATTTTTACAAGTTTTCCTCTAATAAGTTAGTGTTATTTCATACAGTTTTCTGTTTTCTAGACTAAGTTGAAAAAAAAAAGAACAGTTAATTATCTCAATCAACTCCCTTCGAGTGGGGACATCTACAGAAAAATCACCTTCAGAAGATCAGAGAGGATTCCAAACATAATGAAGATAATACAAAAAGTGAGACTTCATCCATGATCAAGTATAATGACAAAACAGGCTATCAAGAATGTTGATGATAGGTGATTAGCACCATCATCATAGATGATGGTTCTATTCTGAAAATTCACCTTTACCGTTTTGTGTGATGTCTTACACAAAAGTATTAGATTCTAAGCATTGTTTTATGTATGCTTTGAAGTTTAAAAGATATAGACATCACATGGTGGTTGAAATTTCTGTACTTAACTATTTTAGTTTAAATTTTCAAATTTTTGTGTCTTTGCTCATGCTGTATGCCCAGCAGCTATGTCACAGGGATACGACTGCAGATACGGGGATACAGCCATTCTTATGAAGTTTCCAGTATGACTTGTATATAAAGGGATATGTGACGGCAGTCAAAATGGAGTATCCGTGTGACGTAGCCCAGCAGTTTTTTTTTTATTTGCACAAAAGTTTCCCAAAAAAAAATTAAAGAACTTCCCTTTGAACCAAATAAAGAAAACTTGTCAACTATAAATTCCCATTAGGAAGCATTAGTCACTATGATCAAAATTCAGAACCAACATCCTATACTCATATCAATTAAGGGTTAATCCACGGCCAACCTGAATAAAAAAGAAATAAACCAGCTCAACCAGGTCCAACCTGAACAGGAAGATGAACCTTCTTCTTTTTTAAAAGGCATTAAATTTTTTTTTTTTTTGAAAGGCAAGATGAACATTACTTCTGATCATATTTCAGATACACAACCTACTGAGTCCATCCCATTTCATCCCTATTTAGCATGCAAACCAAATAGCAAACCACAACAGCATCCAGTACAGTTTACTGAAATTTAGTAGAAATCTAAAAAAAATATCTTTGGAAAAACATTAATCGCAATGTCAGTAATTTCTCGGACAAAGGCACACCTTGGTAATCATCCACTGTGATGCTGTGAGCCCATAAACCTGAGGAAATAAATGACAAATAAAGTGTGTCAACTAAGAAAGAACAACACATATCAAAAGTAACCATCAATAGTTGGTGTAATGCACCAATCATACAACTCCAAGTGCCATGGGTGTACATTTCCAAGTGTAGCAAGTAACTGATTGAACCAAGTCAAATTGGAATCACTTGGACTCAGAACAATAAGTGCTCTGAGCAATAGTGATCAAGATGAAATTATAAAAAGAGAATCTTCTTAAACCAGCTAACCCATAAACAAGCTGGAAGAAACCAAAACCAAGAAAAGATATCATTAGCCATTCAGTCAATGAAATTTCCAGGGTAAGAGAACAGCTAATCATCCACAACTTATATCAAGTAAAATAGAAATGTCAAGCGGCATCTGAGTTTCATTATCTCATAAGAAAGAGAATGCATGAGTTATAAACCAGCTAACCCATAAACAAGCTGGAAGAAACCAAAACCAAGAAAAGACATCATTAGCCATTCAGTCAATGGAATTTCCAGGGCAAGAGAACAGCTAATCATCCACAACTTATATCAAGCAAAATAGAAAAGTCAAGTGGCATCTGAGTTTCACTATTTCATAAGAAAGAGAACGCATGAGTTAACGTGGTGATATACAAGGCTGATGCAGATGCAGCTGATCACAAGTAAATCAACTCACGTAAGAAACCAGGGAAAAAAAGTTGTTGCTAGATAATAACTAATTGACTGCTCGAAAGAATTGGACCATAAGGGGCCTTCTTCATATTCGTTATTCATATTCTTGCAGTTGTTTCCAGAAAAAATCAAATAACTATGAGATTATATGATTCACATAAATTCTAGTTAAATCAGTGTAAACTTTACTAATCCATAAACTGAAATTTCCTTGCGATTTTTAGCCTCCATGAGCTTCTAGATCTGATATCATCATAAAGCTGACTAGAAACCATACCAGGGAAGCACTGTATCTGTAATTAATTGAATTTTTTTTAAAGAGATGAAAAAAGGGAAATGAATCTTTTGCTGACTGTTAGCTGAATCACCCCAACAAAAGGAACTCGGTAATATTAGTGCCGCATAATCCCCGGATCGAATAAGAGAACATGATCTATAAACAAGCAACGATAACATGATTTACAGTAAATATTTGAAAATCGAGCATTTTGAACGATTGAGAATGTGGTACAATTCTCTGAGCACCTTAAAATCGTGATCAAATGTTGAGTTTAAGCAAATAATGAATCTCATAATCCAAAATGAAAGGCGAGATCAGCATAAAGCAGACCTATTGATCAATCAGATACAAGAATTCAACCTAATCGACCAATCGTGACTAAAACAAGAACACCAACAAATCGTGCCAGACGGAACGCCAAGAAACTCGTCGCAGCAAAGAAACGAAAACCCTAGAAAAAAAGGGAAAAGAAGAAGAAAGGGGTTACCGTGAGCGATGCTGGTCTTCCCGCCGGATTTGCAATAACCGCAGGAGCTCTTGCGCCGGCCGTAGTCGGTGATGACGCTCTCCCCTGCGCCTCTGCTGCTGCTGCTGGCGCCATGGTCTGCCCGTCCTTCCATTTTCCACCAAAAGGTGCGAAAATCATCCGCTTTCCGTCCTGTTCCCTTTCGTCTTCCGCTGGAAGGATCGCTAGGGTTCCATAAGATTGAGTTCGTGCAACAATAAAACCAACCATGAGAGAGAGAGAGAGGGCGATCTCGACAACACCACCTCCCCTCTCAAGCTCTTCCTCTTCTTTTCCTCAATGACACTGATCAACCCTACGATGCATCCCTTTCTAAGGGCACGTTTGGAAGCAAGAAAAACGTGCAGGAAAAGAAACTTTTGTCTACGAGAAGTTTTAATATGATATATTTTCTAAAATAAAAAATCTTCACTTGTGTAGGTAGCATGAGAAAAATAAATAAAAAATCTTTAAAAAATGATAGAAAGGAGGAGGGGGTGGTGGTACCCAGTTTTTCGAGAGAGGTGGTCATTGGTGGGTGGGTAGTGATGAAGCTTATTCGGCATCGTTTTCCGGGAGGTGGGTGATGGCGGGTGGTGATAGATGGTGTGAAAGGCAGTTTTTCTAAAGGTAGGTGTGGTGGTGAAAAATCATCGTGGG
Organism: Nuphar pumila; assembly: GCF_984573655.1. Classification (NCBI taxonomy): domain Eukaryota; kingdom Viridiplantae; phylum Streptophyta; class Magnoliopsida; order Nymphaeales; family Nymphaeaceae; genus Nuphar; species Nuphar pumila. Next base: position 107,594,372 of record NC_143260.1, on the reverse strand, counting down.
GTGGTGGGGACGAAGCTTTTTCAGTGTGGTTTTTTGCGAGGTAGGTGATAGTGGTAAGATGAATGTTGAAAAATCATGGAGAGGACTGCTTTTCGGGAGGTGGATGATGGTGGTGCGGTGATGGTGATGGGTGGTGATCGTGGTAAGATGGAGAGAGGGTTCACAAAATTTTTTTGAAAACATTTCTCTTCCTGGTGGAGGAATGTTTTATATCAAAAAGTGTACTTTTTAGAAATTTTGTTTGGAAGAGTAGAAAAAATGGTATAAATTTTTCATTTTGTATCACTTTTCCTACGTCTTTCTCACTTCCACATGTGCCTTTAAGTTTCTAATCTTTTCTCATTTGATTTAATTTTAAAAAAACATAAAATGTTATTTTTTTATAATTAAATTATTTAAAAAATGGTATAGATCTAGCACCTTGATCGTTCCTCGCCGGAGCCACATCTTTCCGCGCCGGCCATATCGTTCCTTGCCAGAGCCACCATCGCCCGCCAAACCTCTATATTGACGCCCCTTTTCGCATCGGAGCAACCAGCGCCTCTTTCCGCGTCGGAGCAACCATCGCCCTCCCTCTCTCTCTCTCGACCTCTTCCATCCCTCCCTCCCTCTCTGCAGCGAAAAAAAAACAGCAGAGTAGAACTCGATCTCGACTGGACCCCCTTTGCAAAAAAAAAAATCATATTTGATCGTGCGCTGGAGCCCTGCACCGACCTTCTTGAGCAAAACAAAAAAAAACTGATCTAATCACGCTCCAGCCCTGCACCAACCTCCTCTGCAGTTATAAAAACGAGATCTGATCGCGCTCTAGCCCTGTACAGACCTCCTCTGCAGCGAAAAAAAAAACCCGGATCTGATCAAGCTCTAGCCTTGCACCGACCTCCTCGCCGATCCGAAGTAGGAACCCTGCGCTTGAACCCTGTCCGAAGGCTGCAGTTTCTCAGATCGGGCGGCACCCACCTGAGTAGAGACTCTTCCCATCTGGCAGCACCCACCCAACTGAGCTCGCCTTCCCCTGTGTTTGATCCAGAGACCCATCCTCTCCGTCAGAGGCACCACACGCCATTGATCAGAAGAAAATAAGGGGTCTGGTAAGCAATCGGGAAACCCAAACCCCACTGCATATTCCTCTTGTGTTGCAACCCAACTCCCACTGCAAGCAGCCAACCACTATCTTGTGAGGCCTTTCCACACTCCCTCCTTACCTTTCTCACGAGTGGAACCAGGAGGGGTTGAGATTTTCGTGAATCGGCATTCGTAGGCGTAGTGGATTTGGGGATTTCGTGGATTTTTGAAAGGCTTAGGGATTCTCATTCAATTTTTTGGTGTAAATCAAGGGGGGTCGCCGGAGGCAGACGAAGCTCGTCTACCGGATACTCTCTCTCTCTCTCTCTCTCTCTCTCTCTCTCTCTCTCTCTCAGCGGCAGGGAGGGGGTTTTCATGCCTTGGGAGATCTGACACGGGCGACGGAGGTAGCCCCCCTCGATGAGCGACGATTGAAGGTATTTTTATGTACTTTCGCCAAATTCTCCTTTTGTGGCGTTTTCATGTCGTTTCTTTTCAAAAAAAAAACTTGCTTTTTATATATTTTTAGGCCGTGTTTTTTTATCCTGTGCATAACTGTTTAGTTATACACTGTCTGTCCCAAGCCCGAATAACGAAGGAGGGTTGTGGTAGGCCAGTGACAGCCAGCGTAAAACCTTAGTCACACCCTATGAATATGAACCAATATGCGAATTTCGTTGGGGCAGTCCCTACTAAGCGACGCTCTGTACTCTATAGGTCCGGAGGCTATGATAAGTGGGCAAGGGTAGCTAGGACATTGCCCAAAAGTGATGCGTCTAACCGGCGCCCGAGTGGGGTAAAATAGGCAAGGGTTCTCGCACTTTGTTGAACGGGTGAGGGTAAAAAAGATAGTTCAAGACCATACAATTAGGTTAGCCACTTGGAACATAGGGTCTTTAACTGGTAAGTTGGTAGAGTTAGTAGATGTTATGTGTAGGCAAAAGATTGATATTTTATGTTTACAAGAGACCAAATGGGTAGGTGAGAAAGCAAAAGTGATACAACTGTGGGGATATAAGATTTGGTATTCAGGAATACATAGGAATGGGAATGGAGTTGGGATTGTTATTAGTTGTGTGTTTATAGATAATGTAGTTGAGCTTTGTAGGAAGGGAGATAGGATTATACTTATTAGATTAGTAGTAGGTACGGATATTATTAATTTTATTAGTGTTTATGCACATCAAGTCGGTTTAGACGATTTCATTAAGCGTCAATTTTGGGAAGACTTAGATGGAGTAGTACAAGGGATATCTCATGGAGAAGAGATTTTCATCGGCGGAGACCTTAATGGACATGTAGGCATTAGTAGAGATGGATTTGAGAGTATCCATGGAGGCTAAGGTATAGGAGAAATAAACGAAAGTGGAGAAAGGATTTTAGATTTTGGTTTCTCATATGATTTGATCTTAGCAAACACGTGGTTTAGGAAGAGGGAGTCTCACCTAGTAACATTTAAAAGTGGGGTGGTTATACCGGGAGAAAGTGTAGCTACACAACATAGAGTCTTAATTTTGGATCTTAAAATTAGAAAATGCCACAAAAGGGATAGACATAGGATATATCCTAAAATTAAGTGGTGGGCACTGAAAGGAGCCAAACAAGGAATGTTTGTAGAACAGGTAGCTAAGGAAGCTAATTGGTGTATCGAGGAGGATGCAGAATCAATGTGGAATAAGATAGCGGGTTGCATGCAAAAGGTGGCGAAGGAGGTTTTGGGTGAGTCTAAAGGTGGTGCACCCCTAGGTAAGGATACATCATGGTGGAACGAAGATTTCAAATTAGCTATTAAGGTTAAAAGAGAGTGTTATAGAAATCTAAGTAAGAGTCGTGATAATGAGAATTTGGAGAAGTATATGGTAGCAAAGAAGGAAGCTAAAAAAGTAGTTTGAAACGCGAGGGATAAGGTATATAAGGAGGTCTATGACAAGTTGGATACCAAAGAGGGCAAAAAGGATATTTATAGGCTTGCAAAGATGAGAGATATGAAATCGAGGGATCTAGGTATGGTTAGATGTATCAAAGATGCAACGCAAAGGGTTTTAGTTAAAGATGAGGAGATAAAGGAGAGATGGAAAGATTATTTTGATAAGCTATTTAATGGAAGGCATGCCCAGGATCTTGGAGACTTCTCTATTCCTTTTCATGAGATAAATGGTGACTTCATGCGCAAGATTCAAAAGAAAGAAATTGCAGAGGCTTTGAAGAAAACGCAATCCAGAAAGCCAGTTGGCCCGAATGGTATACCTATCGAGGCTTGGAAATGCTTGGGTGAGAAAGGTTTAGTATGGTTGGCAAATCTTTTTAACAAGATTTGGCGGACAAATAAGATGCCTAATGAGTGGAGGAAGAGTACTTTGGTGCCTCTCTATAAGAATAAGGGTGATATACAAGATTGCACAAATTATCATAGTATAAAACTCATGAGTCATACTATGAAACTTTGGGAGAGGGTGATTGAGTATAGGTTGAGAAAGGTTGCCATGATATCGGAGAATCAATTTGGTTTTATGCCTGGAAGATCAACTATGGAAGCTATACATCTTCTTAGACAACTTATTGAGAGATATAGAGAGGGGAACAAATATTTGCATATGATTTTTATTGATTTGGAGAAGGCATACAATAGAGTACCTAGGGATGTTCTCTGGTGGACAATAATGAAGAAAGGTATCTCTCTCAAGTACATTAGTATAATTAAAGATATGTATGAAGGAGTAGTAACCAATGTCCGGACTTGTGGAGGGGTGACAAACAATTTTCTTATAACGGTTGGGTTACATCAAGGATCTGCATTAAGCCCTTTCCTTTTTGCTATAGTGATAGATGAACTTACGAGATCAATTCAGGAAAATGTGTCGTGGTGTATGGTGTTTGCTGATGATATTGTTTTGATTGATGAGTCTAGAGCTGAGGTTAATGCTAAGTTAGAATTATGGAGACAGACTTTGGAAGCAAGAGGTTTTACGTTGAGTAAGAGTAAGACAGAATATATGGAATGTCGATTTAGTAAGCAAAAAAGTAGTGATGAGAGTGTAGTGAAGCTTGGTGAGCAAGAAATAGCGGTGGATGACTGTTTCAAATATTTGGGATCTATCATTCAAAAGAATGGAGAAATTGATGGAGATGTAAATCATAGGATAAAGGTTGGGTGGATGAAATGGAAAAGTGCAACTGGAGTGTTGTGCGATCGTAGAATGCCATTGCGGTTGAAGGGGAAGTTTTATAGGATGACAATTAGACATGCTTTACTATATGGTACGGAATGTTGGGCTGCCAAGAGACATCATTTTCAAAAAATGAGTGTAACTGAGATGCATATGCTTCGATGGATATGTGGAAAGACACTAAAAGATAAGATTGAGTATGAGGAAATACGTAATAAGGTAGGTGTTGCATCCATTGAAAATAAGATGAGTGAGAATTGTTTACGATGGTTTGGGCATATTCGGCGAAGGCCTAATGATGTTCCGGTTAGAAGGATGGAGAAATGGGAAAATATATTAGCTAAAAGAGGTTGGGGTAGGCCTAAGAAGACTTGGATGGAGATGATAAGAAAGGATATGAATGCTTTGAACCTCATCGAGGACATGACAATGGATAGAAATGAGTGGAGGAGAAGGATTCGTGTGGAGGACTGTTATCATCTTAAAATTTTACTTTTGCAAGTAAAACTAACCTTTAAAAAAGATTTTGAAAATAACTCGCCTCTGTTTTAAAATGCAGAATAATTCTGAAGAATGGGACTCGCCTATCGGTACGAGGTTGAACCGTTCCTGGTGCCTTTACTCGGGGTAATTGAACCAAGGATCAATTTAGTGTTTTGCTTTACTCAATTTATCTGCATCGATGTTCTATTCCTAAATGCACAAAGAATCAAGCATGTGCTATAAATTTCTGAAAATGCAGGTTGAAAACATGATGTTTGCTTCAAAGATTGAAATACTTGGAAAATTCTTGGAAAACAAGCCCTTTGAAAATCGTGAATCATGATTGAGAGAATGTTTCTAAGAAAATGAAAATCGTTTTCTGAAGGAATCTTGAAGTTTTGTGAAAATCGATTCTGAGAAATTTGAAATAACTTTGAAAAAACTTGATTTATCTGAATTCAAACTTTGAAATTGAAAAGATAACTTGAAAAATCAGGATTTCGAACTTGAGAAACACTTGAAATATCCTTTGAAAACTCAATGTTTTTGAGAAAATCAATTTCTGAATAAGACTTAGGAAATTTTGAGAAAGTCGATTTCTCTGGATTGGAATTGGAATTTGAAAATGAATGAAATGAATGAATATGGATTTGAAAGATATTTCTTTGAGGAATTGAGAAAATCCTTTTGAGTCTTGAAAAATGCAGTGCATTTTGAAGTTAGCCTAAGAGTGTAAGCTCAATGTGGCTAATACGAAGATCACAAATCTGGGTCTCATTCGTATTCTGACTATGACCATAAATATGAATTCCACCGAGTTTGTCAACTTCTTAAGAGCTTGTGCACGTGCCATTCGTGTAGACCATGGTGAATTTGTAAAAATATGCATGAATGATACATTCATCAGATATTAAAATTTGCAGAATTAAACTATATGCAATGCTTCCTATTCTAAGCAGGAATTGAAATTCTTATTCCAAATTTAATTTAATTTACATCACTAATTGAATTTAAATACAAGAAAATAAAGTCTTCAATGTCCCTGCAAAACTAGAAAACTTGTTAGTAAAAATATGTTGGCTTTTCTAGATTTATCCAGTAATATCTAGAAATTATTAGATTTTGCTAAATATAAGCCTTTTTCCATGATTCCCTGAGATAAGCATAATGAAATATAAAATAAAATAGAAGAAATAATGAAAATGAGATTTAAAATTTCGAAATTATGGTCAAAATAACCAAAATACTCCTGATAGCAAGACTATGGCCTTGAAACCAGTTTTTTCAGAAAGATATTTTTTAAAAATGAGGTTTTGGAATTCAAATAAAAAAAATCAAACGTAAGGTGATGTAGTATGATTGAAAATAAGAAAATCCAAGTTAGGAATTTCGAAAATGATGTCAAATGACCAAAATGCGCCCGATAGCAAGACTATGGCCTTGAAATCAAGGTTTTCAGAAAATATTGTGGTAAAAACTTAGGGTTTAGGGTTTAAATAAAATCAAATAAACACAAAATTGATCATGAAGCATCTTAATATGATTCTAAACATAACTAAACCTTAAAAACATGAACTTATACATGAAATCAAGAAATATCATGAAAATCATGATTTTGGCAGTGTTTCGGGATCCTGCGGGTACCCTATTTCGCAATTTGATTGATTCAAGCACTAAACGATATCCAAAATTCATAAAAATCAGTGTGTGCAATCCTTGTAACCCTAAAATTAGATTGAAAATAAAAAGATTCAATTTTGACAAAAATTTTAATTCAGAATTTGCACTAAACCTTAAAATTTGCTATTTTTGCCCACGGATACGTACCTATTTCGGTGTTAGACCCGAATCAGGGGTCAATACAGCATGGAAATTCTTGGAATTTTACAGAGACAAAATAGACAAAAACAAAAAATCTCCTTTTTACAGATCAGAAAAATCATCTTCGGTGAGGGAGATATCGTTCCGTCAATCTGGACTTGAATATAACGAATATAAAATTGATTAAAACAGGTACTTCTGGTTGAAAAAAAAAAAAAAAAATAACAGACTTCATTAAAAATTTCTGAAATTTCAGCAATGAATAGCAGACAGATAAATAATTAACTTTCTTTTTTATAGATCATGAATCAGATCTACGGTTAAAGATCTATGATCAGTACAAGTCGGATTAGGGTTTTAGTAAATTATAACGAGTTTTAAAATATGGATCTGACTTTCTAACGAAGGAAAAATATCAAACAGAAGCAAAAAATTATGAAAATTTTATTGTAAATAGCCTACATCAACACGAAGCTACTTCACTTTACGGATCTTGAATCGAGTATTGGATTAATGAAATAACACAACTGCAAGTTACTTATGAATTTTAATAACGATTTTAACGATTGAAAATCATGGTTCGATCTTTTATTTTTCTGACAGGGTTCCCGAATCCCAAAACCTCTGATTTTTTTACAAAACTTTACTGACACATTCGTGTATCACATATAAAAAAATTAGCAATTTCTAACAAGTATTTAAATGCAAAATAACATGCTTTTTACAGATCTAGAATTAAAACATATGAAAATCTAAGAAAACATTAAAGAAAGCATGATTTAACCATGAAAAACCATAAAAATTACCTAAACAGTAAAACAAAATTGATTTCAATGCTGGAATACATGTAATAAACATTAATACGCTAAAAAATAAAAATAAAACCAGGAATCCATGGCTGGAATTGATTTTTGCCTTTGAAAGTATGAATTTAACCCATTTAACAGGTAAATCACATATCTTATGGGCTAAGAACATGGAAAACGTGTTTTTTAATGATTCTAACGGATTAGAATCTATGGAATAAAAGTAAAACAGGGTTAGATCATCTTCTTGGACCGATCTTGAGGTTCTTGATGGTGATTCCATGGTTTAATCCATGAAAGGGAATGCGTCAATGGTGAAATCCATGTTAAAACATGGAAAAGTATTAGACAAAGCATAAAATTTCAAAAAAAGTTTACCTTAAGGTTGCAGCTGCAATGGAGGAAGGAGGAAGGGCTGGAAAGAGGAGAGAGAAGCTCCAAGAATCCAAAAGGAGAAAGATAGGGGTGTAACGACCCCAACTCATACCCTTTGATAATGCAGAATATTTTTTTTTTCAATCATTACAGAAAACTTCCCAGAGACCCGGGGTTCTCACAGTTCCAATTTCAACTAGATAGCTCAAACACCACAAACGAACTTGCAACCATCATCCATAAGAACCAGAACAATTTTTTTATTTATGAATAAGAGTAAATTTCAAAGACAAGGTTTTATTCGACTGAAAATGAAGCAACAATTGAAAAAGCAAGAAGAATTGAAACAAAAGAAAGAGTCACTATGTCCCCTGCTGAAGTTGTCAAGCCCAAGTATGACTCTCATCCATTCCCAGTAGTCAGTCCAATCTCACTGTTCACCATATCCGATGAAAAACCAACAAAGTAGGGTGTCAGAACCGAAATTCTGAGCACAACTACTTCTAAAGAAACCAGGTGAGACAAAGAATATGGATAAGATTTCATGTAATGATTTAAGTGAGTGCAGATATAACCATTTGCATTGTCTAACAACTCATACATGCGACATATTGCATATACTCACCAATCGAGAACAATAAAGCAGTACCATATATCAAAAACTAAATAACCAAACCTTGCAGCATGCTTTCAAGAAGTGAATTACATACCACCACCATAGCATGTCATGATATAGAGAACAATTCAAATATGCATGATCTAATGCATAACCGAAAAATGCATGATTATGTGTAATGCATGATTCCTTTTGTTATCTTTCATTTAAATTCCATCTTTCCATATGCATGCCCTATTAAATGAATGCAACCTTAATTTTTTTTTTAATTACCGTTGCCCGCGGATACACCAAACGGGTACAATCCCCGAGGTCAAGTAGGTTCCCAGAGTAGCTTAGCACACAATTTGTATTTTATTATTGGGTTCCAACTTAGCCCTCGACCGAATCACCTTCGGAACATTATACCTCCGCATCTAATGTCAGAGACACAAGGGACACCCCACGCCCACAAGTGTCACTTTCTTGGTACCATAAACAACAACTGTGTCAAACACACCACTCTCGGGTAAAGTGACAGACTCTCCCTAAAACCGTGGCCAGGAGAAAGAACCTCAATATCGGGTTCATGAGACAAAATTACAGCACACAGAGTTTTTGTATCCTCACGGTCTCCCCATGACCGGATCTCTAAGATTCCCATACTCCAGATGAGATATCCCGGTACGTATATTACACTGTTCTTATTCATTATGATTTTTCTAACTTTAAATTCATCAAAAACCTTTAAATTGGAGTTTATTTATGTTAAGAAGCCTTCCACATTAATTTGGTAATTTTTGAAAACTTTAAGAAATTTATTTATAATTTAATATTAAATAAATAAATAAATAAATAATTTAATACAATTCTAAAAATTTATTTTGGGGTTTGTTTAGGACTCTTGAAAGATCCCTTAAACACCTATGAAAGAGTTCAAGAGGATTTGAGAGACTAAGAGTTCTTTTTTAATAAAAATTTTAAAAGTCAAACTTGAAGAGTTTTAAAATTTTTGGAAAACTCATGTAAAAGAGTTTTATTTTCATGAGAGTTCTCTCTCTCTCCAGCTCTTTTAGATGGGCTGGAGAAGGAGGGGCATCCTACCCTATAGGGCCTATAAAAAGACTTCAAAAAAAGAGAGAAAATAGAAAGAGAAGGAAAAAAAAGAGGAGAGAGAAACTGGGAAAAAAGAGGCAAAAGAGGGAAGAAGAGGAGGATATTTGATCTTTTTTACCCATTCACCCACATTTTTCAAAATCTACCATCATTTTTCTTTACATGGTACGGGTTTCTCTTTTGAATTGAGTGAGAAAAAGAACATGGATTTGATTTCCATGTGGTATTTTAGTAGAAATACATATAGAGGAGTAAATCTGATCATTTACTCTAAGATCCATGGATAAAATCCATGCATTTTCATCTTCTTGAAGGTTATTATGGTTTAATATACTTGTGGAGGTATTTTTTATGCTAAAACAAAATTTTTATCCATGAAAATTATTGTTGTTATGCATGTGTACCATGATATTATCGATTTCTATGAAAAACTAATGTTAGGAGTGGTTAGGGTATGTGAAATCTGGGTATAACCAAGCAAAAAATGTGGCTGCACGTATGCTTATGATAATGAATGAGATTTATTTCATAATCGGGTTGTGTACTTCATGAATCTGAGTATATTTGATTCGTACATGTGTTCTTTATGCAAAAATTTCATGCAAAGGTATACTGGGACTTGTTTTTATTTCATTAAGCATGCTGATGCCTGAAATTTATTTTAGTGTTTCTGTTGGTATGCTGTCATCAATATATATATATATATATATATATATATATATATATATATATATATATATATATATATATATATATATATATATATATATATATATATATATATATACTGCTGTGTGGGCCTCAGCCGACCACAGTCAGCTGAGCCATGTGCTGGCAGCCCCAACCGACTGGGTCGGGGTTCCAACCCCGCCAGTTGGGTGCTGGCCATATAAAAAAAAGAGTTTTTTTTTCTGTGTAGGCTGGCTGTCAGACCAGCCGAATTTTGCTGGCCTGACAGGCCGAGCCTAGTGGGCAGTCGAGCCTAGTCGAGTAGTTGACTGGGCATATTTTGAAAAAAAAAGTTTAATAAATTATATTTTTTTTTTACTTTATGTTAGAGCCCAGCTAACCCTAGTCGGCTGAGCCATGGGGCAGTCAGCCCCAACCGACTGGATTGGTTGGGCTGAGTACCTGACCCAGCCGACTGGGTGGGGCTTGGCTGCATGCCACACCCTGCCGACCGGGTCATTGGTTCTAAAAAAAATATATATTTGCACACACATTATGTGCATATATGTTAATCCGGATTTTTCACAAGTTTCTTTTTCTGGTTCTATACATATATAGTTACTCCTGTGTAAGTGCTTTACTGATTTATATTTGTTGCTTGACTTGCTGCATACCTGCTCAATGTTCATGCATTCTATCATGCTTGTGTACATTGTGACTAAAATGCATATGGTCATGCATAGTTGTTAAGCATACACCTATGTAACATTTATGAGTGTTGTCATGGTTTAGCTAAACATGTAGTTGTTTTGGTAGCCATCGTACAAGCTGTTTCCAATGCTTAAATTGAATATTATATGCTGAGTTAAAAAGTGTTAACATGGTTAACATTTATGAGTGTTGTCATGGTTTAGCTAAACATGTAGTTGTTTTGGTAGCCATCGTACAAGCTGTTTCCAATGCTTAAATTGAATATTATATGCTGAGTTAAAAAGTGTTAACATGGTTGTTTACTTATACATGAGCATACATGGAATTGATGTGGAATTACCTGTAAGTGACTGCATGATGTGTTCACAAGTTTGCTTAAAGTGAATTGTAAGTGAAAGCATGCTGTTGACATGAATCCAGGTATTAAATAAAATTATGTGTTGGACATGAACTTTTATACTAAATGAAAGCATGCAATAGACTTGAACATATGCATTATATGAAAATATGCACATGTCACTATCATATGAACTGAATATAAACATGCTTCTAAATATTCTTGTTTCCTGCGCATAGTTGAAGCGTGCATACATGAATATGCGTTAAAAAGCATGTGAAAATAATGTATAGTGGCATGCAATTGATGATTTTTACATATGAATGCATTAATGATCAAATGAATCATCCTGGATTGTGTGAGCCTTGAGCATGTGTTGCTCTATGTTCTAGTTGTTAAATGCATTGCAAAAGAATCAAATGTGATATTATTGTCTTATTTCACTGTTCTATGTTGTCACGGGCTGTGGTTCCGTGAAGTGCTTGGCATATTGATTTGCAAGCTTATGTTATTAATTCTGCATGTTGATTTGCAAATGTAAAAAAGATGAATTAATAATAAGATAAAAGAAATTAAAGAACAGTATAATCTATGTTTTCTTGATGTCCCTTCTTTAGTATGAGAATCTTGGATATTACTGTTTTGGAGAAATTATGAGGATACTAAAACTCTGTGTGCATTATTGTTGCTTTTGAACCCGATATTGAGGTCCTTTTTCTGGACACAGTTTTAAAGATAGTCTGTCACTTTGCCTGAAGGTGGTGTGTAGACACAACTATTATTTTGGTATACCAATAAAGTGACACTTGTGGATGCTGATGTCCCTGGTGTCCCAACATTTGATATTGATTTCAAATATTTTGATGGATAATGTTGTTTCTTGATATCGGTCGAGGGCTAAGTTTGAAACCGAGTAATAAAATACAACTTGTGTGCTAATTTACTCTAGGGACCGTACTTGATCTCGGAAATTCTTACCCGTTTTGAGTATTTGCGGGCAATGATAATTAAAAAGAGAAACTTAAATTATGTGCATTTAATATAGGCATGTATATAAAAAAAAGAAAACTCTGATAAAAGATAATAATTTATTTATACATTGTACTGAATCATGCATATTTCTACTATATATTAGATCATGCATATTTACTTGCTTTCTTAACTGTAATGTATTGGTGAATGCATGATGTTGTTCCTTAATGTATGTTAAATGTCTTTAATGCTTAAATCGTGATCCCTGCTGTTATTAAATATTTTCTCATGCTTAATAATTATTCTCTATTACATGAATAGTTAATTGAATTATAAATTTGTCATAAATGTGTCAATCTAAAATATTGCATGAATCATATTTATGTTCTTTTAATTATTTATGTTCTTTTTACTTATTTGATTCATTAGAGGGATTCATACATAAGATTCTTTAGATTTTGACACTCTACTTCTGTTTTTTGCAGCCTCAGATGACTAGTGGAGAGGACTTGCTTTTAAGAAGAGTCACGAGAGGACTACACGACTGCATGACAGATTCTTGGGACGGCGTTACTCTTTCTTTTTGCTTTCTTTACTTTCATTTACTTATGTCTCAGACTCTTTACATTTGAATAAATAAAGTTTGGTTTGATTTGGTTTGGTATGAAAGATGAGTATAAGATCCCTTGTGGTGGTGATTGTGTTTAACTGTAAGGATCCGGGTCTCTGGGATTGTTTTCGCACTTAAAAAAAAATCATACTTTTAAGGGGTATGAGTTGGGGTCGTTACATGAGAGACCCTGATAATGAAGCTACCAAAGAGGATAAAATAACTTTTCTAAAATATAAATGAGATAACATGTTGGCTAGAACCATTATGTTCACCTACATGGATGACGATCTTATTAGGGTGTTCGAAGATTATCCTACGACTAAGTCTATGTTTGATGTCATTTCAAAGAAGTATGATACTACTTCTGAAACACATATTTAATTATTCTTGGAGCAATATAATTCGTGTCGAATGCAAAAAAAATGATAATGCCATTGATCACGTGAATAAAATGCTAGTTATGGCTAAGAACTTGACTTTGATACCACTGAAGGATCATTGTTTGATGTTCGTGCAAATGAAAGTGAAGATGTAAACGACCTCAGAAGAAGGTATTACTTCTCAAGTTTTTTCTTATGTTTCTTGAGTAAGTCCTTTTCCTCGTATAAGGGAGAGATAAGGCTGGTGGTTTCACCCTCCTGGGTAGCCATTATCGAGCTCTCAATGAGATTTGCTAATTTTCTCTCTGAAGAGAGAAAATTGGTAATTGTTTCACTGATTTGAGCTTATCCCGATGAAACAGATTCAAATGTGCTTCGTGTGGATAAAGCCCTTTAATAGACAGTTTCACGATTTGGAGAGAGAGAGTGAGCACACCTCTCTCCTCAACCCATGGGACTCTCCGTGAAACATGGCCACGGTCATGTATGATCAAACACCTAGCATAGAGAGAGAGAGGAGAAGAGCCAGGCGACTCTTCCTCTTTGCAGGAAACAAAACAAGAAGAGAGAGGGAGAAGAGCCCGTTTGCTGGGAAAATAACAGAAGAGGGGGAAAGAGAAGGGTTGGGGAGGTGACGGTGGGGGGAAGGGCTTGCCTGAAGGGGGTGTTGGCTGGTGGTTCTTAAACAGGAATGCACAAGAGGGAGGCCGTGAGCTAGGCCTACTCCTTCCAGCCAAAACAAAGTCGAAAAGTGGCTCAGGTGGCTGGGGCTAGTGCCAAAAAAATCGAGATAGAGCAAGGCAGTGGGTGGCTTAGTGGATGGTGTTGGCAAAGGCTGTCACAGGTGCTGCGCACGGTGGAAGCAACAACAGTGGTGAAGTGTTTTCAGGCAGGTGGTGGCGTCGGCTGGTCCAGTTCTAAAAAAACTGAGGTAAGGTGGTGCGAAGGGAGTTACAGCGAGAAATCAAATGGGAAAGGGGTGGGGGTAATGTTTTTGATGAAAAGCTGTAGGGGAGAGGGGGTTTAACTAGAGGGTGAGGTAGTGAGATCCAACCCAAACAGTTTGTAAGGTTGAGCAAGAGAGGCTGTCTTGGGTGTTGATGCTTGGATTTGGGTTGGATCCATTTGAATCCAACCCCAATCCAAAGTATTTAAACATTTTGGGTGGTGGGGTGTGCGTATGCTTGCATTTGGGTTGGATCCAACCCCAATCCAAAGTGTTTAAACACTCTTAAACAAACAGTGTGATTTGGGGTTTGGTTGGAATGGGTTGGATCCAACTCAATCCACCAAACTTTTAATTATATATATATATATATATATATATATATATATATATATATATATATATATATATATATATATATATTTATGTGGATGGATTCGGTCTTTAAATCCAAATCCAACCCAAACCTTACTCTAAGGTCCAATCTAAAGCATATGGATTTGGTTGGGATTGGGTTGGGTCCATTTTGGATCCAATTCCAATCCATAATGTTTTAAACATCTAAGTGGTATGGTTGGATCATGTTGGTTTCATTTGGATCCAACTCCAATCCACCCTATTTGAATCATTTTATGGTGGTTTGGATCTGGATCTGAATTCAAATCCAACTCTACTTATCCAAATTCATATATATATATATATATATATATATATATATTGTATATTTATATTTTAGTATGTTTAGAATTGGTCCGTCTTTGTAGATCCAATTCTAAACCCGAGTTTAACAATTTGGATATCTTTTGGATCCAACTTATTTGAGATTGGATCCGCCTAATAGATCCAAAACTCATACTTATGGTTTGAATAAACTGGATCCCTTTCTAGATCCAACTCGAATCTATTCTTAACTTGGATCGAGTCCATTGAATGGATCTGAATCCTTATTATATTATTTAAAAAAATAGAATCTCTCTTTGGATCCAAACTCATTTAACTAGGAGATCCCGTGGATCCTAAGCATCCCAAATGTACATTTAAACTAGTATATCTTAAATAACTTGACAAAATAAAAAGAATCACTTATAATTAACTGCCTTAATTATTCAAAAAAATACTAGGACAACCCCTTATTATTTCAAAAAATCCAAAAAATTTGAAGATCAAAAGATGTTTAAAAAACTCGTATATCTTAAATAACTTGATAAAATTCAAAAATCATGGATAAGTTAATTATCCAAAAAAAAAATTAGTAAGATAACCCTTTATTATTTCAAAAAATCCAAAAAAATTGCTGACTTCAGTTACTAGTACCTAAGATTTTCTCTAAACCCAAAAGATGCCTCAATCTTTTTTTGTATTTTTTTCTAAATTTTGCTTCTTAATTTATTGACAATGATTAGAGGTAACGTACCCAACAACCCCCATAAAAAAATTCTCCTTATCCACATAAAAAAATATTTTCGACGCAACCACATTAAAATAAGAGTAGGGACCAATGGACAAGTATGCTCATGCACCAATAAAAACTCAGAGTGAGCCCCACTCCCAAGTCCCAACCAAGCTGTGATTAATTAATGGTCGCTTCCTTCCACGTCGTTTGTTGAAAACCGTGGGACATCACCATCACTTTCATTCCCTCCCACAGGTTTGTCATTATACCATTGATTGTCATAGCCATTTCAAAACAATAAAAATCGGTGTTTTCGACATATCAACTCATCCGACACACTGAACCAAACGCAATTACCGGCACAGAACACCATTATTACCAAAAGGTCCAAAAAAAATTATACATATACAAAACACAGTTAAAACTCCGCAATTAACTTTCTAGTAGTTGAAAAAATAACCAAACACCATAGTGGAGAGAGAAAAAAAATTCAGGAGAGAGCTAGTTATAAATCAGCCTGAAGCTAAGAATGTTGCAAGGAGGGGCAAGACCACATTTACAGTTGGCACCTGAGATTTCAGAAGCACATGCATGGGAGCAGCGGGGAAAAATAAATAAGCAAAGACAATGAGAACTGTATAAAAGCAAGCATAATCCTATTTAAATAAGTCGCCAACTAGGTTGGTCCAAGTAATACTCAAGAAATTTTGTGCACATTACACATTCATATGAATATAAACCCTTTCAAGGGTACAAGCAGGATATTCATCAACTGCTTTAATGGATCTAGCGCATCAATAGATTTGCAGATCTAGGTGATCAACTGCTTTGTATATACGGGCTAGAACCTCCCACTGGCCTGCTTGTGAGAGAAGGCCTCATAGTAACAATGACAGATTCGTTGGCGCCTGCCCTTAAAGCAGCACTTCCAGCTTCCAGAAACCTTGCAACAGCATCCTCTGCATACTGGTTGGCATGACCAACGGTCATTGTCTTACCAAAATCTGGGTAAGTATTCAAGACATAGTCACCATTCAGCTGAGAGGCGAGCTGAATTAGCTCCACCTGAAACTCTGACAGCTCAACATCTTCTTGCGGTCCTCTGGGACGTAGCGATCTCGTGACTTCAGGGAGTTTTTCTGCAGTCAATGACAACCAATAAGTAATACAATCTTTGTACAATTTTTTGGCTAGTCACCCTTTGTACAGTTAGGCGCAATCAGACCGAGAAATCAGAAAACTCACGTTCAAAATGGTCAAGCACACAAACCTGCACCACCCACACAGACGTGTATGCACGTGTGTGTGTATTTCTTAAGAGATACAAAGCTGACCAAAGCAGCAAAAAATAAAACAGAATGATTATTGGGAAGTCACTAGGAGAGAAAAGGCAACATATATCTTAATTCTTATATTCATCTCTTGGGCATTTATTCTTCTTGCATCAAGGCCACGATATATGATACCATCATGTATAGAGGAAATGAACTCAAAAGATGACTTCTGGGTGAACTTTTATGACATAGTTCAGTAGACACCCAAAAAAACCAAAAATTCTAAGTCACCACAACAGAGGATGGTTTGCAAGCGCAAATGTGAAAAGGACAATGACAATAACAGATGGCAGAATCACATCCAGGCAAAAAAGAAGAATGAAAGCATGTATATGAACCTGGACAATCAGTGCGAGGTGTCTTGCGAATAGAGAAATAACTTTCAAAAGTCCCTGCCCATGCATCTCTCTTTGTTAAGAAGTTAGATTTCAGATTGAAGAGCTTCTTTACAGTTGCAGGAATGGATGAATGTTCGTATTGAGAATATGGAGTTGGCGCATTTGGCTCATGGATAACTGCAATAAACAAAACTAATCAGCTTTCCATTGCATATACTTCCTTTAAATGTCCTATAGGCATGATTTGAAACACAAATATAAAACATCAAGGAATTCAATAAACACAAAACAGATGCAGATGGTAAAATATAATAAAGCTTCAACCAACATAATATACTGGAAAAGAACAAAATATCATGCAGAACATGATTGTGCAAAATAAAAAGAGAACTCAGAGACAAGAATCCCATTAAAACTGATAATAGACTGCACATTCGTCCAAAGAATCAACAGCTAATCATCAGAGTTGCTAAGTGGCATAAGTTGACCTTCAATTTTTTTCCCATTGTCTGCTGAGCTTTCATGTTTATTTAGTTTGAGGGTTCTTTGAAATGGAAAGATGAAAAAAGAAGTTCCTGCTGTTTTCCTATGTGCATCATGCCAACCATTTCACATCAACTTGAACAATTCAAAGAAAAGAAATCAGTTGGCATAATGACCAAAACAACTTTAAAACCAATGGCATTTTTAAAAATACATATTTACTTTTAGGCATAATGCGGATCTTTTCTTTTGGCAAGAAAAAGTCATAACACATTTTTTAGCAGATAATATTTTGAAATAAAAAAAGTGAAAGTGACCATTTTGACTCAAAAAGTGACTATTTCCAAAAAACACTATTGCTCTTAGTGGTATTTTGAATGCTGCTAACTTTAACATAAAAGATTTAGAGATAGATAAATAATGTTATATGTATGTATGAGTGATGCCTTTCATTAGGATCACCAAATGATAGTTGCAGGTCTTTCTTGCTTAATATGAACCAGTAGATGTGGCCATCATAGTTCACTCAATAGGGAACATGTACTAGATAGGTACCGTTCATTCACAAATGTGTTTTTAAGAGAAAAAAAATCAATGGCTCATATCACATTAAAACTTAATGATAAAAGATTAAAAAAATTTCATTAAACCAATTTGACCTAAAGAGTGTTTTTCTACAAATAAGCAATAACAGATACATCTACATGTACAGATTAAGCAAAAAAGCACCTGTAACTATGATTTTTTTTGGCAACGTCTCAATGAAAGCATTGGTGAATTACTCATATATATACATGTCAGTGGTTAGGGTAACAACTCACAGAAAATGTAAACTGACATAACATTAAACTATAAACCAATAACCATCTCTGGAGGTCAAATCACATATGCATGAAATTCTAGCATGATTTGAGTCCATTGTTGCAGCACACAAATAGCAAACATTGGTGTGTATACATGCAAAACCAATAACTAAAAATACCTACAAAGCATGCTTTAAGATGCTAAATGAGCACAAGTTGCTGAACTGAAAGTCATGAGTTTCACATTTACTGAAAATTGAAGCCCATCGCCTTCCAGGAACAAAACCATAAAATTTTTACTTCCAGCAAATTCTAGAGATTCAGGAATACTCAGGCTCCAAAAACTATCAGGAATACTCAGGCTCCAAAAACTATCAACACACAATGAAGACACAAGGTGAGAGAATTGGAGTATTTTCAAAGGCTTACCAGCTACAAAATTATGCAAGGAATATAAACGTGAACCTGATCACACACTCTAAATATGAATATCATCCATCCCTTCCCATATAACATTTGATTTTTAGCCTCTTTTTGCTCAGTCGGCATCAAGCCTCATATAAGATCTTAAAAGTTTTTCATGATTTCTTCTTTTTGGAATTCAACTAACAGTGATTTACAAACCAACACAATTGCAAGACAACAATATATAGTGGCTTAGAATATTTTTTCGTAAACATTTTAAGCACCTCAACAAGTGCACTAGCAAGCCCATGGATATTACCCAAAACAAACTCAACCTCTGGACTTTTCTGATTATCTTGCTAAGAAGGATCTTTTGGGTTTCCTAGATCAAATATTTTTTCTTGAGTGTTGACTCCCAACGAAGTGGATAACAAGAGATCTATAAACACCAGTTTCTCTCTTACCCAAGCACACTCTTGAACTCGTGTCTTGGATTAGGTCAACATGTTGAACATTGGTCTGACTGTTAGGCAACAGCAACAGCAACAGCAACAGCAACAGCAACAAGCGAAATAGCAACCAAGAATCACTTTCTGTTTCATGGTTCATCAAATCTACTGAATACACCTGCACTATACCTACAAGTTCCAAGTCCTCCTACACCAGAGTATAAACTGACCATTTGCTACTTATTTCGCGTATCCTTCATAGAACTGCGGTTTCTTTTCCCTCCACACCAAAGCCAAAAACTAGGAGGCTTTCCTTATTTTTTGTGCACCGCTCAATCCATTTGATCTCTTTGCCGCATTGGGACTAAAGATGTCCTAAGAAACTACTAAATGCCCTCAATTGGATGGACTGAATTGAACATGCATGAGTTGAACAAAGTCGGAACTATCTGGATGTTCCTCACCAATAAAGTTCAACCACGAACAAGCTGCCAGATAGCTAATTGCTCAAAATGGATGAACAAAGAAAACTCTTTTTGGGTTGCCACTATGACAACTAAATCTAGACAAATCTTCATGTATCAATACTTCTGCCAAGAAAGTCAACCTTGAAACTTGAAATAGGGAAGAGCCTATCAAAATACGTGACTGAAATGGTTTACAAGGCAAAAACACCATCAACAAACATCCCATCCCATTACACATAAAGCAGGGCCATTGTTCTTTAAAAGAAAGCTCATATACTTTTTGAATGTATTACAAGCATACGCTTATACAGTAATCGAAAACAAAAATCAATAAGCTTGCCCATTTAAGACTGATGGGTATATACTCCGCATGATCTCGACTCTAATAACAACTTTCTTCCTATTTATCTTCAGAAAAACAACAGGAAAATTAACAGCAAATCAAGAGAAGAAAATTGGTAGCAGAGTGATCAAACTTATCTCATGGCCAACATCGCAACCATCATTTGATAAAAAAAATCTAAAAATATAATCTGTCTGTTGTACAGGAAACCTACAATTTGGGGAACCAAGAAAAAGGAAATTCAAGCAAGCAAGCAAGCAAGCACGACACGAATTGGCATTTCTAACCATACATTCATAATCAAGAGAACCCACGAAGAAGAAGAAAGAACCGAATTCAACAGGAACCCTTACCACGACATAAGAAGAAAAGGAAGTAAAAAAAAATCGAATTCAACAGGAGCCCTTACCGCGACGTAAGAAGAAAAGGAAGTAAAAAAACTCGAATTCAACAGAAACGCTTACCGCAAGGGAAGGAGAAAAGAGGGGACAAAAGAAATTGAAGCTCAGAGGAGGCAAATGGAGGATTACCCGTGCGCTTGTCTATCCAAGGAGAAATCAAGAAGGTGGGAACCCTGACGCCCAACCGATCAAACTTGAAGTAGAAAGGGTCCGAACCGACGATGCCGTCGGGGTTAGGGACGTTGGAGACGGGGGTTGGGACGTGGTCGTAGAACCCACCGTGCTCGTCGTAGGTGATGAGCAGCAGGGTCTCGTTCCACTGGGGGCTGGCCCTCAGCGTCTCGTAGACCTCCTTCACGAACCTCTGGCCCCTGGCGACGTCGTGCGACGGGTGGTCGTCGTTGGCCGGGAAGGCCCTGACGTCGAAGTAGCGCTGCTCGATGACGGCGTAGTTGGGGAGCCTGCCAAGCTTGGCGTGGAGGCGGAAGGCGAGCTTGTAAGAGTGGAAGCGGGTGATGTGCTTCAGCCTCCTGAGGCTCTTGAAGAAGAGGGTGGCGGGGATGTTCTGGTAGTAAATCCCGAAGCTGAGCCCGTTCTCGTCCAGGGAGTCGAAGATGGTCTTCTGGGGGAACCCGTGGACGAGGTCCTTCCGGACGTTGCTGAAGGCGCCGTGGGAGGTGGCGGAGTGGACGTAGAACCGGTTCGGCTGCGTCGACGCCGGGACCGAGGCGAACCACCGGTCGAAGATGGCGAACTCATCGGCGAGCGCGGTGTAGACGGGGAGTAGGGCCGGCCTGAAGCCGCTCATGACGATACTGGGCATCTCGTCGCTCATGTTGCTGGCCTGCTGGACGAAGCCGTTCATGGGGGCGGGGTCGGCGGAGGTGTCGTCCGACCCGAAAATCTGCTCGCGGATGGCCTGGAACGAATGGCCAGGGTCGGCGTCCACGAACTCGGCGTCGTCCGTGACGAAGAGGGCCGGCGAACCCTCGTCGGAGGCGGAGTAGCGGTTGGACTCCTTGCCGGTGAGGCCGTCGATCTCCGGCCGGGTGGGCCTGAGCCAGCCGAGTATGTGGTCGAAGGAGCGGTTCTCCATGACCAGAACCACCACCGTCTTGATGGGCCCTTTGATCTCATGTCTCCTCCTCGACACGCACCCGCTGGGCAAGGACGCCAACACCAAGAGCTCCACCAGAAACCACGCCACCAACAAGCCCCCGCGGCCCCTCCTCATCTCCGCTCCGACAATCCCCCGAGAACGCGACGGCAGAGGGGAGGCAGTTTCCCTCCTCCTCCTCCTCTCTTTCTCTCTCTCTTGCTTTTCTTTCCTTTCCCTTCCCTTCCCAGTCTCTCTCTTGCTTTCCTTTACCTTCCCAGCCTCTGACTTTCTTGGGGAACGGGCGGGGTCGGTAACAGCATATACTGGAATAATCGTGGAGTGAGGAAATTCGTTTCTTTCTTTTCTTTCCCTTCTCCTTTCTCCCTTCAAGTACTAATCAATTGGAAAATGGTCGTCCCCACCCATCACCATCCTACTCGTGATTTTTTTTTTTCTCTTCACAGGGATTGAATTGAACAAAGGCACGGTGGTGGGGCCGGGAATATGGCTTTTGATTGAAGGGAGGCGATGAACGAAAGCAATGTATATATTAAAAAAAAGACGGGAGCGGTTCGTTCAAGGGAAGGGAAGGGAGGGGAATGAATGATACAAGGGTGGGCCGTGCAGTTTAGTTTGGAGAGAGGCTGAGAAGAGAGGCTAAGCCCCTGCACACACACACAGGTGCAAGTGCCAAACAGCGTCACGTTACGCGGCCCACGGGGGTTTGTTGCAGCGGAAGATAAAAAGCGATGGAAAACAAATCCCTCCATCCGCCTCTGAAGTTGCCGCGTGTATGGATGACACTGAATTTCAGGACGACTATTGTCTCACTCTACTTAATGATCGCTGGAGTTTAGCTAACTTCATTAATTTTAATTTTAATTTTAGCTTCAATCGGATCCGTCCTTGTATTCTCTTTTCACTATGAGCATTGTTTGGAAGCTAAAAAGATAAAAAGATGTAGGAAAAGTGATGCAAAATAAAAAAAAATTAGTACGGATTTTTTGCCCAGAAAGTTTTTTAAAAGTACACTTTTGGATAGAAAACATTCCTTGAAGAGTTTGAAGGAATGTTTTCTACCAATAGAAAATTTATTTTTATACTCCACCACCATCTTTCTTATTTTTTCACTATATTTTTCTTATGCTATACAAACAAGCAAAAAACTTTTCTTTGAAATACTTCTTGTATCAAAAACTCTATTAGGCAAAACTTTATTTTCCTTACGACTGTTTTTCTCTCTTCCAAACATGCACTATAGAAGAAAACCAAACACCCAAAAAATGATAATTGTAATTCAATTCAAGTAAGAAATACTTGGGACCCGTGAGCTGCAACGTCACGTACGCAGCGCAAAAAAAAAAAGACTGTGGTGGTTTTTGGAAAAACGTGGCAGCACAAGGTCAAGGAAACTTTTTTCTCTGGTTTGGACTTGGAGTCAGATGTGATGTGTGAGTGGTGTAGGCAGCATTTGTATGGTGAGACAAACGACCACGATTAGAGCAGAGGATCAAACAACTAGCTGATGGTTAATTTGTTAACAACCTCTACAAATATCTGTCCTCATGATTTTTTCCCCTTCTTTTAACGAAATATAAGTTTTATTGCTGATGGAAAGAATTAAGCACAAGCCGACAGTGAAGTGGATGCCTTTTTCAGTCCAAAATATCAATCATCCATATATATACACGCAGTTAGAAATTTAAATTTCTCAACTATTTTAATCGATTCTAAACGTTTTCATCAATTCATCTTTTAATCCCAATCTCTTTTTTCATTTGTTTTTCTAATCCTGTTAATTTATTTTTTTATACTGTCCGCACACCCATATGGACAGGCTTCAGCAAAGGAATGGGTTGATAAATAATATTGACATTCAAATTTTATTAAAATAACTTCACTAAAATGAGAGATCACTATAACAATTGAAGAAAAACATTAAAAAAAATACAAGAGATCATCTTGTATAAATTTTAACCATCGACGAAGAAAACAAAATGACAGTGATGAGATAAAATAGATAGAAAAAATCCATTTTTAATTATAGCCATCATTGTTTGGAAAAAATGTAAGATCGTGATTTTTGATGAAGGATTAAGCAACTTTTAGCCAAAAAAAGAAAGAAGCACAAGAGGTGCTACATGAAATACTATCTAATAACCGTTCAACCCTCAGCCGATCCTTAATATTTTAAAATTTGTGCATTTAGTATATTTTTATAATATTTTAATAATGTTTTTTTTTAATTATTTTTATAACAAAAAGGTGAAAATGACCAATTCAGGTCTATTCACTTCAGAAACCGAATCGGCCAATTATCTGAATCGTTTTGAAAATTATACGTATACTGACAACATTGGGAAAAAACCAATTTAAAAATCTACAAAATATCCTTTAGTTTCATGTCATTTTGAAAAAAGTTGTGATTTTTGTTGTTGTCACGAGTCTCATGACTACTCTGTTTTTTTTAACGATGAGGAACCCTGGGTGAGGCTCCACAACCATCCGGGCCCACCTCTGAAAGCTAAGGACACACCCGTGCACCAGGGAGGTTTGATTCAGTGCTTTGCACCCTCACAACCACCCAACCACGAGGGCGACCCCTGGGTTGGTACTATTACTCTCAGTTTTTTTGTTTTGAAAGGCAAAGCCCCATGTGTCTGAGGGATTCGAACCTGGGCCTTCAGAGCCTGGCACAGGACCCCGACTACTCAGTTTTGTTTTCATATATTGTATGATATGATATAATGAAAGTCTCCTTTGTATTTGATAAAAAAAAGTAAGGCAAACATTAATTGTTTGGTTTCTCAAATGTTGCATTAACCTGTGGGAGAAGTGCTCTTACACCTACTGAAACTAATTTGGTGACAGCAACTATAGCTGAATGAAAATAGAGACATCTTTTTTTTTCCTACAAAAATATCTTCTCTAGCTTGTCGATGACTACTGAATTGAACTTTACATGTAACAGCCACATGAAAATTCAGGCTTCAGAATTTCCATTTTAAAAATTCAGTCTATAGAGACTCGGGAGATTGACTCCAGAGCATATCAAAGAAGATTTTCCATTTTCAGAATTCAGACGTCAACATTATCAAGAATAAAAGCCCAAAACCTAAACAAGAAGCCCCGAATTCCAGATTCCTTCATCTCAACTTCTTCTCTATTTTGTGTTATCACCAAAAAAAAAATTTTTGCGGTGCAAATATTAATAATCAACATTTTGGTCAAAAGAATTCATTTAAAATCCATTTATGGTATTTGATATTAAAAATAATAAGGGAAACATGATGTATGTAGCAAGGTATTTTAAAACAAAGATGCATACATAATATCTTGCAAAACTAAAATGTTGTATGAGCATTATGAAAACTTTTTGAGGAGACGAAGTATGGCATATGAAGTGCATTAATGACTAAATGCAGCTAAGAGTAAAACGATAAACTTTCAGAATTGAAAGCATGCAAAGTAGCCTTTTCCCAAGGGAAAGACCATTGGTTATAGTGTAAAAACCTAAGGGCACGTATTGAAGCAAGAAAGATGTAGGAAAAGCGATGAAAACCAAAAATCCGTATGGATTTTTCCATCCACCCAAAGAAAGACTTTTTCACTGAGAGAGCTTTTCTAAAAAATGCATTTTTTGATAAAAAAAACATTCCTTCCTGGGGGGGGGGGGGTTGGAGAAATGTTTTCTACCCAGAGAAAATTTATTTTTATACTCCCCACCACCCATCTCACCACCGCCACCTCCACCCACCATCTCACCATCACCACCACCACCCTCCTCCTCCTCTCTCTTATTTTTTCACATTTTCTCACTTTATTTTTCTCATGCTACACAAACAAGTGAAAAGCTTTCTTTTGGAAAACTTCTCATATAAAAACTCTCCTAGGCAAAACGTTCTTTTCCTATAAGAGTTTTTCTCTCTTCCAATGTTTGGTCTTGAAGGCAAAAAGAAACCACATTAGAAGTCAAAGGTTATCTTTTTCAGGTGGCAAGAGGAGAAATGAACATCAAGAAAAATGCAAATAATAGAAAATTCCACACGTTATGACAAAGGGAGTTTTTTTTTTATGATGAGGAGCCCTCGCCCAAGCAAGGAAAACCCCGGGCGGGGCCCCATGACCACTATGCGTTAAGTGGCCTACCTCTAAAAACTATGAACAGACACACGTTCGCCAGCAGGGTTTGATCTGATGCCTTCATCTCAGCACCCTCAAAACCACCCTGCTGGACACCCAGGCAGCCCCCACGGTGATATCGCAAAGGGAGATCTCCAGGAAGAGAAAACGTGGAAAAGGAAATATTTGGTTGAATGTATTTACATGAGCCATGTGTGTGTAGATATACGTGTGCACCCTTAAAACGCTTAAAACTTGAGAATTAAAAATATTAAGTTTTTGCTTAAACGGAGAATCTCATGAGCTCTGTTATATGGGAGCTGGCTTTTGAATCATCCGATTGCAACATGTAAGAAAATTTTTTGACTTTAAAATGAAAGGTTCAGTAATTTTTTTAATATTTAAGTATTTAAGAGTCATATTTTTCAATGAAAAAACACGATCCAACAGGTGATTCCTAGCAACTGGACCACGCCCAACACATCTACAGGTCTGAATTTGCGTAAAAAGTGTTGAAAATTGCTAGTTCTTAAATATTTCCAGTTCTCATATTTTAGAGACCCATATATAAATGAAAATTAAAACATTTTACAATCTATGCTCTTCTTGTCTGCAATGACCTGTTTTTCACTATCGATACAAAAGGGTTCGTAGAGCTTGCTTGGGACTACCGGTTGCACTCGAAGATCAAGGCTTGTGAGGACTAGAACTGGATATATAAGGGACCCAAAAGCTTGGGTTTGAACCCGCTAGACTCAAGATCAGATCAAGTTTCTACAAGAAAACACGTTATTACTGACCATAAATATCATGACAATAAATTATCATTGTCAATAATAAATTAATTCCGATGATATACAATGTCATAGTAAAAATATCTAATGCCGGCAACAAAATATTGTAGCACTTATCCTGTTGGTAATATGAATAGGAAGACGCGAAAGATGGTTGAGACTAAATATTATCGACAATATTATCATTAACTTTAATATACGATGATAATTAATCGTTTCCCATTAATATCTCCGATGATATTTATTATCGTCAATATATTGATTATTTGTGTTATAGTTTAATCTATAACCGATCATAATTATGATTGTCAATATGATCTCTCCAACAATATTTATCGTCATCAATATAATCTAAAACCGACAATATTTATCATCGTCAATATAATATTGATGATGATAATTATGGTCATCAACATGCTGGTTATTTGTTTACTAGTTTAATCTAAAATCGGCAATAATCATCATCGTCAGTATTATATTGATGACGATAATTATCGACAGAGATATAATCTAAAACCAACGATAATTATCATCAATAATAAGTAAAAAAAATGAGACGTGCCTCAGGGCGAGACCGATGATAGTTATCGTCATCAATATTATATCTCCGACGATATTTATCATCGTCAACATAACCTAAAACTGATGATATGTATTATCAGAGATATAATATTGACGATGATAAATATCGATGTCAACATGCTGATTATTTGTGTACTAGTTTAATCTAAAATTGATGATAATTATTATCATCAATATTATATCTCCGACAATAAATATTGTCATCAATATGATCTACAATCGATGATAATTATCATTGTTAATAAGTAAATTTTTTTTTGAGGTGCACCCTTTTTGTTATCAGTCAAATGGGGGCTTGGGGGTCAAAGCTCTCATTTGACCCAAATTTGGGGACATAGAGAGGGATCTCCCAACCCTAATTAGGGTCCCCTCTTTAATTACCTCTTTATTTCTGCATGCTCTTCCTAATCTCTCTCTCGCTCTCCCTGCTCTCTCTATGTGTCTCTCATCTCTTGCTCTCTCACTTTCTGTTTTCCTCGTCTCTCGCTCTTCCTCTCTCTCTACCGAAAGGAATATGAACAATCTCTTGTCTCTCTCTATCGATAAATACACTCTCTCTCCCTCTCTTTGTCTATCATCTCTCTTTGTCTCTTGTCTCTCTCTCTCTCTACCTGTCTCTCATCTCTCTCTTGGTTAGCCAAATAACGAGAGCAAGGGATAAGCTCTTGCTTAGTCGAAGCTCGATGACTCCTTGAGGCAAGAGGTGCACACACAGAGAGAGAGAGAGAGAGAGAGAGAGAGAGAGAGAGAGAGAGAGAGAGAGAGAGAGAGAGAGAGAGAGAGAGAGAGAGAGAGAGAGACATATTAGGCCCCAGTCTTGCTCCTTGTGGATCTTTGATGACCCAAAAAGTCAATGCACATAGCAAGAGGAATCACAGTGTCTTATAAAGTTCTAAAACAAGCCATGAAGCCTAGTTTTGTTATGAATTTTGTCTAAATATGTAGGCATTTTCATGATAGTTTGAATCTTATTTTTATTGACTGTTAGTGCTTTATGCATTATTTTGCAATTTCGACACCCTCTTTCTTATCAGCACCCTAAATCTGAGGCATTTTAATGATAGATTGAATCTTATTTTTATTGACAGTTAGTGATTAATTGATGCATTATGTGTGACCATATCTACTTATCTAGTTGTTTAAGCTTTCATGTTTCTGGCATTAACACCTGTACTCATGTCTCTTCATGCATTTTTAAAGTATGGTTCTTTGTTGATTCCATTGATTTTCCTTAAATTGGTAGTGCTCGTGTCTGCTAAATATTTTTTTGCATTTTGTTCTCTTCTTGTGTTTGCTTGAGAAAGATCACTTTCACATTCTCAACAATGAACTTTGATGTTATCTTGAAGTTATGTTGTCATTTTTATTTTATGTAATTCTCGAAACATCTGAGTGGTTTTTTTATGAAAGATCCGATTAGACCCAAATCTAGACCCGAATCCACCACCTTTTAGTTGGATTTGGGTTTGGACCCAGCCATTTTAGTGTGGTTTGACCTTTTTAACCCTACTTGCAGAGCATAAATTCCAAGGTTCACCCACCTGAGGGTCAATTACATAGGGAGGAGGGGCAGTTACCTCTCTCTCTCTCTCTCTCTCCCACATATAGTAAGTGGGGAGGAAGAGAGGGGAAACACGCCTTAATGGAGGCTTGAATTGAGAGAGTGTTACCCTCTCTCTCTCCCACATTTGGAAAGTGGGAGGGAGAGAGGGGAAAACATGCATCTTAAATGAGACAAGAGGAGGTGAAGGGGGTAACGACTACCCCTCACCCATGGCTATAAGAAGACATGGGTCTCCTCTATCGATTTTTGGCAGAGAGAGAGAGAGAGAGAGAGAGAGAGAGAGAGAGAGAGAGAGAGAGAGAGAGAGAGAGAGAGAGAGACCACTGCCATCCAGGTAAGCACTGCTTCCCCATTTCTTTGAAAAAAAGGGGGCGACAACTGTGCGGTTGGCGACGATTTGCAAAGCACAGGGAGGACCCTCTCCCTGCCGCTCATATCGGTAGTGAGGCATAGAGGGGGTTCCCTTGGTCCTCACAATCGACAACCGATAGGTTGTCTATGATAGAAAAAAAGGGAAATGACAGGGGCAGGGGGCGAACCTTGCCGCCTGTTGTTCACGGTGAGGAGGCGCAGAGGAGTCCATCCCCTCTGCCCTCACCATCAGCTAGTTGTCGGTGCTTTGAGATTAAAAAAAAAAGAACGTGGCAGTGTCATCGTGTTCAGGTGGACAACAGAGGAGTGCCCTGGAGCAATCGTCGGCAACTGTGAGGTTGCCGGAGGTAGTTGCACAATGGAGAAGTAGAGAGACAGAGTTGACCTCGAGCATTGAGCGGACTCGATTTACGCTAAATGATAGATCGAGTCAGCATTGCCGCTCGGTCTAGGTACGACCCAGACCGAGTCGGGTCAACAGATGACCGAGATGACTCGGTCTCAACATGCTCAGACCGAGTCAGGAAAAAAAATAGATAATTTTTAATAACAAACCGACTCGGTATAGATAGACTGAGTCAAACCTGTAGAACGACAGGCTGAGTTGGGTCTAAGCAATTTTGATAGACCGACTCAGTCTGAACAGACCGAGTCAGGTCTGAATTACCTTTGGTAGATTGTCTCATTCTGGACACTAACCTTAGTTTTAGAATTAGTTTTTCCCTCTTTCTGCTTTGTGTTTTGTGTTTTTGTTTTGTAGGGAAGCGGTTGAACGTGCAGTAAGCACTCAAATGAGCCCCCGAAGTGCCCTCTGAGGTCCTTAAAAGGTTTCTTAAAAGGCCCTTTGAGCCCCTTAGAAGGCCCCTCATTTCAGTATATAACCCTTATCACCTGAGTGAAGAGTACATGAGCTTACAGATGCAGGTTGCAATCACACATTAGTAGCTCCAGGGTTCAGCTGAAGTAGAAGCACATCAAAGGGACTAGAAGCTCAAGCACTAAAAATCCATTTTTCCTTTCTTTTAGTTTAGGGTGTTTTATTCATTTATTTTAATTTGGGTTTGTAATAAGGCCTGCAATTATTTTTATTTGTTTAAGCTCTCCGTAGAGGGCCACAATTTCATTTAATTAATTAATTCTTTTATTTTTCAAGGCAATAAAGAGTAGATTAGTTTTTTGTGGAATATAAAGTGTTTCTCCCATTCCCTGAGATCGATCCAGACTCCACCACTCGTGCGAGTCTGTTTTTAGTATTTGGTGTCTAGCTTTCACACTATTTTTATTGAAAATATTATTTTAAAAATCTATTTCATAAAACTTACACCAAATTTTTGGCACTGTTGCCGGGAAACGACGATAGAAATACGAGTATTCACTTTATTGCTCATTATGTGTTTTCGTTTTACTTAGGATTGCTAGTTTTTTTTTGTTACTTATTTAGGGCTGCTAGTTTATTTTCCTGCTTATTACTTAGAATTGTTAGTTTATTTCAGTATTTAGGATTTTTAGAACCACGTTGCTTGTGAACCCTAGAGACCAGTTTACTTTTCCTGCATGACCCACCTATTAGACTACCCCTAGGAGGTGACTGCACATGATTGGAATCGTGCTCATAGTTTGCTTTTTGCAAAATATCTGTTTGGGTGCAAGTGTGTAGTGTGTGTTTACTGCTTTCTTTCCTTATTTTATTTTACCCACGTCGTGGTTTGTGGTGGTTTGATCACGCTGCACATTAGGTAGATAGAAAGTTTTGTTTTAGGACAGCTACTACACCAGTCTGTCCTGATGTGTATGCAAGGGTGACACTCACTTGACCCTGAGCTTGTTGAACCTGTTGAGGACCCTGAGTCTATTATTAGGAGAGCCCGTCAATCCAGCTCCATGACTGAGGATCAACAGTTGACCCGTCCCCTAAGAGAGTATTTCATTTCTAATGAATATACTTCCACCTCCTGTATCTCTAGACCTGTTGTAGGAGCACCACAGTTTGAGATCATGGCCAGTATAATCCAAATGTTACCATCCCTTTATGTCATTAGCAACGAAGACCCCTACCATAATCTTGATGAGTTCTTTAAGATTTGTTCTATGGTGCAAATCAATAATTTTGAGGATGACGCGTTGAAGTTGACATTGTTCTCGTTCTCCCTCAAGGATAAAGCCAAGCATTGGCTGAAGACCTTAGATACAATTTAAATTACCACTTGGAAACACATGCAACAAGAATTTCTCAAGAAATACTTCTTAATTGGTAAGACTAACCAGTTTCAAAAAGCCATCACCAGTTTTTCTCAGATTAAGGGAGAACAATTCCATGAAACTTGAGAGAGGATGAAAGATCTTCTCCGAAAGTGCCCCCACCACTAGGTGCCTCATTGGCAACTGGTGTAGTACTTTTACAATGGCCTGACTGAGAAGGACAAACAAATGATTGATTCTTCATGCGGGGGTAGGTTCATGCTCATGAGCGAGGACAAGGCATGAGCCCTGTTCGAAATATTGAGTAAAAAATGCTATGCACCATGCTCTATCCTCGAGACTTGATAGGACCACATCTGTTCCTAGTGATCCTAAAAAGGGAGAGATTTATGAAGTTGGGTCTGAACATGAATTGCAAATCAAAGTGGACCAGTTGATCAAGAAAGTTGATCAATTACTGGCCAACCCAGCTTTATTAAATCATGTAGGAAAAGTGTGAGAGCTATGCGCTAGCCTTGTACACTATGTTTCAAACTATCCGACAATGCCACTCTATCCTGAATTCATTTAGAAATAAGTGAGTACTGCCCAAGGTTTGGCCAGACTGGTGCATAATCCATATGCACCCACCTATAACCCGGGATGACGAAATCACCCCAACTTTACGTGAAGCAATCCACAAGACACACCCCATCTGCCTTCCTAGATACAACACATACCGGGTAACCCCCCACAAGGTTACCCACGATCCATATTCCCACAGGCGCCTCCCCAACTTAGCTTGCCTTCTCCTTAGGAGCCCACATTGAGTCAATCTTTTCATAAGAAGCTTCTTGAGTCCTTCTCTGACATCAAGGCCAACCTCAGTTCCCATACACAGTCGATAGCGAAGCTAGAAACCTAGATGGGACTGTTGGCCGAGGCCTTGCGTAGACAAAGCGAGGAAAGCCTCCCAAGTCAATTTGTTGTCAACTCGAGGGGTAAAGAACCCATGTACCACGACCTGCATCTCATAGAGTCTCATCAAGAGCAGACAAACTCTCTTATGACCCTTTGAAGTGTGAAGAAACTCCACCCTACTTAGAAGAAGATTGGAGAGCCCAGTGACAGACCTATTGATCAGTCAATCTCCTCTACCAAGACCAAGGAAAGTGGGCAGGGCCCATGGCCTATGCTTTCTTTTTCGTATATTCCTAGAACCCCTTTTCCTCAGGCTTTGAAAAAACTGAATGATTTTGGCAAGCAAGGAGCTTGAATGCACTTGACATATTCAAGTATGATCACATAAACCTCCCCCTACTGGATGCCATCTAATAAATGCTCGCATATGCAAAGTTTCTTAAGGAACTTTACATGCAAAAAAGAAAGTCAAGATCGCTGCCCAAGAAGACCTTCTTGATTGAGCTAGTGAGCTCTATGTTTCGACACCAAGCCCCACCTAAACTGAAGGATCCTGGGGCACCAATCATCTCTTGTGTCATAGGGAACATAACCATCGAGCGTGCATTGCTCGATCTTGGGGCAAGTGTGAATATACTATCAGGTTCCCTTTATGACACTTTTTGGATTGGGAATTTACAACCCACCACGACCATCTTACAGTTGGCCGACACGTCTACCAAGCTTCATTGGGGAATCTTGGAAGATGTGTTAGTCAAAGTCGATGACTTTTATTTTCATGTTGATTTTCTCGTTTTGGATATGGAGGGCACTAATGTCACTTACCAGACCCCCATCATTCTTGGCAGACCATTTTTAGCTACTATCAATGCTCGTATTGATTGTTGTACTGAGAAGATGAATGTTTCTTTTGGAAAAAAACAGCTGCGGATAAACATTTTTGATGTAGCCACGAGAGTGAGAGGAAATAACAAATGCTTCCATGTGATGGACGTTAAATGGAAGCAATCCAATCCACTGTTGGATGCTTGCTTGGATATAAATTTGGTTTATGGCTCATCATCATGTGAAAATAGTCTTCACGTGGAGACTAAGCTCGTTCTTAGCAGGCTTGAGAGCCATTAAAAGGTCCATAAGGGTAGATTTGGAGGAAATATTGTGGGCAGGGTCATAGATGAAACCATTTTCCTCAGACCTCCTGATTGAGTATGACTTCACGTCCATTAATTTCATGGACGATGAAGGGCAACTAGAGATCCGTTTGGCTGAGGATGTAAAACTTAGCACTTTATGGGAGGCAATCCATATTAGTGTTATAATATTAGTAGTTTTTTTGTTTTGTTTTTCATTTTGAGTTATGTGTGTGGAAGATAGATCATGTATGCATTGCATTTTTGTGCAAGTGTGGTTTCATAGCACGGATCAGGTGATTTCTACTCCTTTCCTCGTATGTCTTTTGTTTCTCATGTGTATTCATGTAGTTTCATGCAAACATGGGGGAATGCCACTGAGGACAATGCCATTCAAGCGTGGGGGAGGGCGTAGTTTGCAGCTAAATCTTTTTGTCTTTGTACTTGCACATTGTTCAAAACTCATAAAAAATGGGCTTTTAAGGAATGAGTTTGATCTTATATGAATTATTTACATAATCTAATGTTTTTAGAGATTTTTTAAGCCCCCCCCCCAAAAAAAAATGTAACACTAATCTAGAAAAATATGGTTATTTATGTGGATTTCAAAGAAATGATGATAGATACATGCTAGAGTTTATTTTGAATCACAAGTATGAATATGCATAATTTATTTTTGAAAAACTAAGCAAATGAACACCATTGAAAATAAGAGCTCAAAAACTAAAAAAAAGCGTACGTTTAGTTGTTGATGTCTTCGTATTCCCTAGTAGTTGAGCTCAGACACAAGTTGAAGTGTTTGATTCTCATATCGAAAAGGATAACGAAGAAAGTCACTTCTTTGTCTAAGTTAATATATGTGGCCTATTTTGTTCGAGCAAGTAGAGCCTTAGGGGTGTTTACACTTGGTGCCCTAAAGTCATTTGGCTTGGGAGCCATCGGCTCAAAAACCCATTACATAGACTTTATTGAAAGCCTAATAGATATTGACATTGCACATGATAAGAAAAAAACTATATGTAAAACTATGAAAATTAAAGGTCTAGTGACTCGAGCAATTAAGTCCGAGGAATACTTTGTATCTGGTGCCCTAAGGTCATCTGGCCTGAGAGTCACTGACCCAAAGCTCGTTACACGAGTCACAAAAACCGAAAATTTGATATAGTACTCAGCAAAAAGAAAGAAAAAGTGTAAAAAAATTGTAAATCTGGAAAAAAGAAAAGAAAAAAAAGTCAAGAGCATACTGATTAAGTTCACTACTTAGGAATAAGTATTGAGAACCTGTGCAGAAAATATATGAGTGAAGATAAATAAATAATGACGTGTGTATTTGATTTTTTGAGAATAAAACATAAATGATTAGGGGTATTCTCAGAAAAGTAAAAGAAAAAACTTTTATTCTGTGGTGGCATGTAAAAGGCTCTAATTATGTTCTGAAAGTGTAATGGCCTGAAATATTTGTGAAAACAAACTCCTTAATTGCCTAATATTTTTTGAATTTGAATTTTATGCATGCATGATAGAGATGTTTGTGGGTAGCATCACTGCAGACCCTCACGAGACCTTACTCGTCAACTGGGGTAACCCAAGGGTTTAAAGGGCTTGTTGAATACGCTAAATGCAACCGTGATTCTTACGAAAGTGAGTC
The DNA here is from genome assembly GCF_984573655.1 of Nuphar pumila. Taxonomy (NCBI): domain Eukaryota; kingdom Viridiplantae; phylum Streptophyta; class Magnoliopsida; order Nymphaeales; family Nymphaeaceae; genus Nuphar; species Nuphar pumila. The sequence continues at coordinate 107,559,490 of NC_143260.1, read as the reverse complement.
AGGTTTTTGTTTTGCTTTTTGCTATTCAGGGTCAGTTTGCTTAAGAACTAGCAAACAATAAGCATAGGAAAATTTGATTATGCATATTTTTTGCATTTTATTTATCTATTTTTATGCATGATTCATCGAAAAATTATATTAAAAACCCATTCTTGTCAACATTTTTGAGAAACTGCTTTAAATTCAAAATAAAGAGAAAATCACATATTTCAAGCTCTTTCTTGTATTTTTCAGTGTTTTGATTAGTTTGGACTTTTTAATTTATAGTTTAGTTAGTTTAGAAGTTTTAATAACCAATTTTAGTTTATTTAGAATTACTCTTTTCTGAAAACACATTTTTCTAGAGGTATTATTTTAAAACATCTAAAAATTAATCGAACCTCTTTTGAAAAAATGTGTAACCTAATTTTTGAGTATAAAAAGTATTTTTCCAGCCATGGAGAGTGTCTTCTCTCTTGAAAAACACAGACCTCTGTCTCCCTCCCCCATTTCACTCTTGGTCGGTTCTTTCTTTCTCTCTTGTTTTGTCTTGCTTCTAATCTCTGCTATCGTCGACTTTTTCTTGTCCCCTTCATCGGAGGTACGTGCAGCCCAGAGGAAAAACCACTTTTTTCTTCTCAATCCCTCCATCGAAGGTAAACTGTGAGGTTTGCTTATTCTCTCCCTTTTCTTTATTTGATTCACATATAGATCAGATTTCTTTCTTTTTATGCATAAAAGTTTTGTTTTTGTATCGTTGGATTTCTGCATATTGATTGCATTTAGATCAAAGTAAGAGTCAATTCCATACAACATAGAGTTTAATTTTATTTTTGTTAGCAACGTTCTTCCAAGTAGATTCAACTATTTTTGAATAGTTTTCTGCATATTAGATATGCATGGCATCGTAAAGTAGTTTGTGTGTTCTTGATTTAGTTTAATCAATAGATATTATTTTTTTTAGAAAATGCAGTAGTTGTATTTCATTTATGGGCCTGCAAACAACCTACGTGATTGGCATATTCACGCAAGGTTGTTTGATCGTGCAAAATGCCCCACAGATCAATACAATTATGAAGTTTTATCAAATGCAATTTATCGATATTTTTTTGGAAAATCGTAATCTATGAATCATGCAGACCTGCATGACTCATAGGCCACAACTTTCAAGCATGCAGAAGTCAGTCCAGGTCACTTGTGAAACCCAGAACCGACCTGTCGTGTCCTCTGGTGGAAACTAATTTAACATTGAATTGATTCACACACTCAATGTGTGTATTTAATTCAACTTTAATAGTTGTTCAGACTTTTGCCAGTTTTACATGATATATTGTTTATACACAAGCATATTTTGATGATCTGCCAGGAGGGTAAGTTGATTTGATTGGTTTCAAAGCCAACTGCGTCATCTAGGTAGTATAAGGAATTAATTTGTTGTGTTCTTTTTTTGATTTAGCGATTTTATTCGTAGAGTAATTTGTTTTGTTTATAATCAATTAGCTAGAATGTTAATGTTTGTTTATAATTAATTTTAATCTAACGTGTATCTTGAGGTTTAGTTGGTATACTTTAAATTTTTAGTATAAATTAACATAAGCGGGTTGACCCAATGTTTGTCGTTTGATTACTATACTGAAAATCTTAAAATTTGAATTCTTTTTCATAGGCTAGTAATAATATTTCAACAATTTTTTTAGTCAGCTTGAATATTTTATAGTTAGAATAGATTAGACCTTAGTATATTGTGTATCTGATGGTCATATCTCATTAAAATAATTCTCACGATTTTATTGCTTAATGCTTTCTTGTTTTAACATAGTTAGATTAAGTTTTTTTTTTTTCTAGTTTTAAATAGTTAGTTTGTTTTAGTTGTTTTCAAGTAATTAGATTTTTCCACGGCACTTTATTTGTTTTGAATTAGTTAGTTTTATATTTGTTTCAATTATTAGTTTGTTTGTTAGCTTAGTCGTTATTTAGTTTGTTACTTAATGAGTTTAATTGTTATATGTTAGTTTCTTTCTTGTTACATGTTAGTTAGTTTGTTATAGTTTGTTAGAATCTTGATTCTTGTTTTGATTTGACTAACCTTAGTTTTAGAATCAGTTTTTCCCTCTTCCTTCTTTGTGTTTTGTGTTTTTGTTTTGCAGAGAAGCGGTTAAACGTGCAGTGAGACCTCAAACAAACCCCCAAAGAGCCCTCTGAGGTCTCTAAAAGGTTCTTTAAAAGGCCTTTTGAGCCCCTCAGAAGGCCCCTCATTTTTGTATATAGCCCTTATCACCTGAGTGAAGAGTATATGAGCTTACAGATGTGGTTGCAATCACACATTAGTAACTTTGGGGTTCAACTGAAGCAAATGCACATCAAAGGGACTAGCAGCTCAAGCACTAAAGACCCTTTTCCCTTTCTTTTAGTTTAGAGTGTTTTATTCATTTATTTTAATTTGGGTTTGTAATAAGGTCTGTAATTATTTTTATTTGTTTAAGCCCTCCGCAGAGGGCCGCACTCTCATTTAGTTAATTAATTCTTTTATTTTTCTAGGCAATAAGGAGTATATTAGTTTTTTTGTGGAATACAAAGTGTTTCTCCCATTCCCTGAGATTGACCCGGACTCCACCACTCGTGCGAATCAATTTTTAGTATTTGTTGTATTACTTTCACACTATTTTTATTGAAAATATTGTTTTAAAATTCTATTTCATAAAACTTACACCACAAGGCATTGACGCCAAATGTGTGGTCAGCCCTATAAATAGGGGAGGTTTTGTAAATCTGAATATCTGAGAATCTTGTAATCTGAAATTTGAGAATGAAATAAAATTTCTTTTGGCTTCTATAGTTGGTGATCAGGCTCTTGAAGAGGATTCAACTTCTCAAGAGATTTTTGAATTTCTAGAGAAGATCTCACTTTCATCTTCATCTCTTTTATTTTCACCATGGAATTTCATATCTGATCTTTGAAGACACTTTGACTCCTTACTGAAGTCGCTACAGAAATTGTTCAAGTCATCTGAGTGCAGACTTGCCTAGATCTAATCTTTGAAGACACTTCAACACTTTACCAGAGTCGCTGCAGAGATCATTCAAGTCATTCGAGTGAAGACTTGCCTTCGATGAATCTAAGAGTTGCATTCGAGCTCTATTTCATCGAAGAATCAGATTGCCTTACAGAAGCCTTGCGAGTTCACCGATCACCAGCACATGCCTGTTGCAACATCATCCGCCCGAAAAATGGATAATCCTGCACACACTTCTAGTGTCAATGAGCATCTGCTCACTGCACTGTCAATTCGGCCTGAGCTAAGTGCATAGGCAAATTCACTTTAAATATATCACCTCTGATAAGCATTAGATATTACCACACTTTCTCTGTGACAGAACTATCGGAAGAAGCGGATAACATCTGAGCAAGAGCCTAATAGAACATGAAGACATAACATGCCTTTGCGTCTGTGTGTTCCTCTGCGCCTGCGTGCGCCTCTACACCTAAGTAGACCGATATTCAACCTTACTTAGTGCACCGGTGTGTGCTAGTGCAAGAGTGCATTAAAGCTTGTAAAACTTCAGCAGTATCGCCTCTGCGGTGAGATCCTTCTGGGACCGACACAACAATTGGTATCAGAGCCATGCCGCCAAAAGCGACACCGCTTAAGGAGATTGTCTTAGAGCAATTGCAGCAATGGGTGGAGGAAAGACAGGATGAAAATGGAGCTCGAACAATCTTAGTGGAAGGAAAGCTTGAGCAAATTGACAACAAAACAACAGCTCTGCAGCAGAATTTTGTAGAGATGATGGCCGAGATGAGGACACATTTTCACGCCATCGGCAAGCAGCTGGAACAATAGGAACCTTCATCTTTTGTGCATGCATTAGGTGCACAGTTTGCTAATGACAGAGGTCAGGCCATAGGACCTTTGATAAATCAGGCACCTGATATGCAGGGAGTATTACCAGAGGTGTACAATATGCCATTTCTTGGCACTCAGACCATAGCGCAGAAAGTATTTAGAGCCAATGCAAGGTGGCATGATGCACCTGCACATGCGGTGGCAGATGAAAACACTTACTCGCGCTATGCGATGGCATGCAATGCCTTGGGCGCTAATGCTTGCACACAATACGCCAAAATGTGCCAAGCACATGGTGATTTCTATGTGGGTGCACAAGTGAATGACGAGTGTGGTGTGTTAATAAGCCCTATGTGCAACACTCACCATCTGACAGAGCCAGTGCGTGATGCGCGCAGCGTCTGCCATGCGGCAGATACAACGCGTAATGCGCACAACACTTACCTTGCGATAGATCAAACACACCTCATGCGTGACAAGGCACCACCCATCCGCAGTGCGTGCATGTCGACTGTATTTACACATAGGAGCAAAATTGATGCAGTCTCTTCGAGAGATGATCAGTTCGAAGATGTGTTTGCTCACTATGATGACACACACGAGCTTGAGCATAAACTCGATTTCGAGCACAGTGGCAAAGCGTATAGCCATTTTGAAAATCACTATGAGGCAGATTTTCCAAGATCGGTCAAGCTACCATTTCCAACTTTTTCTGGGGAAAATCCAATAGAATGGATGTATAAAGCACAACAATTCTTTATAAGCTACAATGTGAGATTCGAACACATGGTTTGATGCATCGTTATGAGCTTTGAAGGCGAAGCTCTCCATTGGTTTCATCATTTGACCAACGACATGGCTACCCTACTTGGGACATACTTGAGCATGAGCTTGTCAAACGATTTGGCCCAACTCTATACACTAATCATGGCATAGAAATAAAACAACTTCTCCAAGTAGGATCCATCCAAGAATACCAAGCCCAATTTGGGGATTTATGTGCTCTTTGTGGAGAATAGAATGATGATGATCTCTTGAGAACATTCATTGGTAGATTAAAAAATGACATCCGTTATAAGCTATTGGCTCAAAATCTGCATACACTTGAGGATTGCTATCTTCAAACTTGCATCATTGAAGAAAAATACAAGCGAATACATGGTTTTCTCAAAAGCTCTATGAATGTCAATCCTAATTCGAAGTTCATACCAAGATATATGCCAAACAAAGGGGTAAAATTCTGGGACATAAATGCAAATCATTAAAGTGCATGATAGTATTTAATAATAAAGATGAATGTGAGTCGGAAGAAGGAGAGACTATGAAAGTATTGGACCATGAGAAAATTGAAGACATTCAAGAATCGATTGGCTAATGCTATGCTTTGGAAAGCAAATCAGCCTCTAACTCCATGAGAGTCTCCAACACTTTATCCGGCAAAAAAGTGAATGTTTTGATAGACAACCCATAGTTTTATGAGAGAGGTCTTAGTGTCTAAATTCAAATTTCGACCTCATGAGCATCTAAAGTTTGATGTTATGGTAGGAGATGGTAGCCATTTCAAGTGTGGTCAATTGTGTACCGATGTAGAGATTAACCTCCAATGGTCACATTTCAAGCTTGATTTATTTGTTTTGCCCATGCACGACGTCAATATTGTGTTAGGCACATGTTGGCTTTGTTCTTTAGAGAGTGTCACATGAAACTTCACCAACATGGAAATGACATTTGCTAAAGCGAGCCGACCAATGATTTTAAAAGCTAATTCTACTCACGATAACAAGATGGTTGATGGCCAAGAGGCAATTAAAATTTTTTGGTCTACTCACATGACTTTCTTATGTGTAGCACAACCTATAGCACTAAAAGAGGAGTGACTTTGTTCCACCGGACATGAGTGAATTGCTTGAATCATATGGAGATGTTTTTGGAGAACCTAAGGGGTTACCTCCTTCACACACTCAAGATCATCACATACCTCTTATTTTGAGGCAAGGGTCGATTAGTGTAAGATTATATCGGTATGCTTTTGCACAAAAGAGTGAAATTAAAAAGTTAGTGCAAGAGATGCTTGCAAGTGACATCATTCACCAAAGTTCAAGTGCCTACTCTTAGCTGGTTCTTCTTGTGCGCAAAAAGGACAACACATGGTAGTTTTCTATTAACTATAGGGCATTGAATGAGGTGAAATTCAAGGACAAACATCCAATTCCGTTAATTAATTAGTTATTGGATGAGTTATTTGATGCTAAGTACTTTTTTCAAGCTTGATTTAAGAGCCAGATACAACAAACCAGTGGATTAGCGATGACCTAAATCCGTCTCTAATCCAGCTTAGCGACGGCTTAGCGTCGGATTAGCGACCGATTTCTTCCATCGCAAAATGTTCGACGCTAATGAGCGACAGAATATATCCGTCGCCTATTCCGTCGCTAAGTAGCGACATACTGTATCTGTCGCTAAATTGCGACGGAATAACGAATGCAACATCCGTCGCAAGGCCACTGTTATTAAACAACAACTTCGGTTTGGCAACGGCTTTATAGCCATCGCTAATCCTTCGCTACCTTCAACGGTAATATTAAATAGCGACGAATATATCCGTCGCTAATCCATCGCAAACAAGGAAAAAATTAAAAAAATATTTGAAAATTAAATATCGAGAAAAAATTTTCTCGTGCTACAATTTAGATTTCATGTACAATTTATATTTCATGTGAATAAAAAACAAAGTACACATAAAAATACATATAAAAGGAAACTGAAACAATTAATCGTTCCACTTTAAAATTTGCAAGTTTTAATTATTTACAATTCAACATTTACATTTTTGAAAAAAAAAGAAAGTAGAACAAATTCAACACATTAATCTAATTATCGCCAAGATTTTGTGCGTCTTCTTGTTCATTGCCTTGATCTGTCCCTTCAGCTCCACTACGCTGATTATCGCCAGCAACCTACACAAGAAAAGAAAGGTCACTATTGATAAACAAAATATATTGAAATAAATTATACACTATATGTGATTCTATCATGAATGATATGTGTTATAAGGCAGTAAAAAAACTCTATATGTGATTATATCATGCTCATATGTGTTCTAAGGCAGTCAGAAAAACTCTATATGTGATTCTACCATGTTCATATGCGCTCTAAGGCAGGCAAAAAGCTGTATATGTGATTCTATCATGATCATATGTGTTCTAAGGCAGTCAAAAAACTGAATATGTGATTATATCATGCTCATATGTGTTCTAAGGAAGTCAAAAAACTTTATATGTGATTCTATCATGATCATATGTGCTCTAAGGCAGGCAAAAAACTTTATATGTGATTCTATCATGCTCATATGTGTTCTAAGATAGGCAAAAAACTGTATATGTGATTATATTATGCTCATATGTGTTCTAAAGCAGTCAAAAAAACTGTATATGTGATTCTACCATGCTCATATATGCTCTAAGACAGTCAAAAAACTGTATATGTGATTCTATCATGCTCATATGTGTTCTAAGGCAGTAAAAAAACTGTATATGTGATTATATCATGCTCATATGTGTTCTAAGACAGTCAAAAAAACTTTATATGTGATTCTATCATGCTCTTATGTGCTCTAAGGCAGTCAAAAAACTGTATACGTGATTCTATCATGCTCACATGTGTTCTAAAGCAGGCAAAAAATTGTATATGTAATTATATCATGCTCATATATGTTTTAAGGCAGTAAAAAAAATTGTATATGTGATTCTACCATGCTCATATATGCTCTAAGGTAGTAAAAAAAGCTATATATGTGATTCAATCGTGCTCATATGTATTCTAAAGGCAGTAAAAAAACTTATATGTGATTCTGTCATGCTCATATGTGTTCTAAGGTAGGAAAAAAATGTATATGTGATTCTATCATGCTCATATGTGTTGTAAGGCAGGCAAAAAAATGTATATGTGATTTTACCATGCTCATGTGTGTTCTAAGGTAGTAAAAAAACTGTATATGTGATTCAATCATGCTCATATGTAATATAAAGGCAGTAAAAAAACTTATATGTGATTCTATCATGCTCATATGTGTTCAAAGGCAGTAAAAAAACTATATATGTGATTCTATCATGCTCATATGTGTTCTAAGGTAGTAAAAACACTATATATGTGATTCTATCGTGCTCATATGTGTTCAAAGGCAATAAAAATATTATACTAAAATATTATATAAAAGGTCAGTATTGATAAACAAAACATACTGAAATAAATTATATCCAGTGCACCTAAGTTAAAGCAATCAAAGTTATATGAAATCTAACGACATGTAATATATCGCATGAAACTTTCATACCTGAGAGGCACCTGCAATTGAAGTTCCCCTGTTCAGCAAAAAACTATTGAACTCAGCTCAAAGAACATCGACGATGGTTTCATGGAAGTAGTCACGCATTGTGTCTTTAACGATCTGGCGTACATCATCACCGAAAAAAATAGGATGCTTGGAACTGATGTCGATGAGAGAAGTTTGTGAGCCGTGACTGGAGGAAGCAACGACAGGTGAGGTGTTCATATTACTCCCAAACCCGAACACACGACCCTTTTTGGGTTCACCTGCTGCAGTCACCCATGCTGCAGGATCAAATGATGGATGCTGAGTAGAGTCATCCCCATATTGTTCTACCAACTGTTGCTCATATGCCTCCTACAAAATAATGTTTACAGTATGCATTAATAATTAAGAATTATAATGTTTATGATAACTTGTATATTACAATTATTATTAATAGAATAAATACATATCGTTGTCGTTCTCACCTTCTCTGATACAAAGTCTCCAGTGGTCTTTCATTTATGTGTTTTAACAAACACATCCTTATATGGTACAATGCCTCCTTTTTCTGCTTCCTATGAAGTTAAATGATAAAAGATTTAGTTAACAGATTTGCAACAATACTTATAAAATTGACAATATATATATTAATGAGTTACAATTTTCTTCAGGTGGCTCCCAAAAGTCTTAGATCCACCTATGTGTAGATGGGCTTCGGGCATTTTCGCTCGATTTTGTGTAGCCTTTGCAGAGCGATTTCGAAATGCATCCCCCGCCCACTTGTCGCACATTCCCTCCCAATAATCTCTCCTGATAGTAATAGGGCCATGACTCTTCCACTGTAGTAGATCATCTATTCCGCCAAATGTTTTTTTTGCTGCAGTCTTCATATTGTGCAACATGTCTGCAAATCGGTTGACACCCACTCTCTGCCACACCTTCCTTGCATCATGTTTCTCCATCGTAGTCGCGAAGCAATTCAAAACCTATATATATTTTCAGAAAGTTAGTAGACATACTATAAAAAAAATTAAATATGAAACACATTAACTATGACAAACAACTGTATACCGTGAATGAGGACCACAATCTGTCTATCACCTCTTTTGAATACTCTTTCCATTGAGCGACCGATCCTGGTAGATGTTGAAAAAGTGAATTCCTAATCTCGCGTACTACTTCTTGTGGCTCAAACCTCGTGCTGCACATGAATTGGTACACAATAAATATCAATATAAAATATTTATAAGATATGCAATAAGTGAAAACGAAATACTTACGGTCGATTATCAATATACACTATTCGAATGAGTCTTCTTGTGCCAGACTGAGAAGACTCTGCATCTTGTGTTGGCTCCTGACTTGTATGATCAACTGGTGTAGGTGGGTCATGTACAGGCGAAACATCATATATAAAAAAATATGTTAGAAATTCTCAAAATGCACATTTCAACTAATCAAGCATCCAATTAGTTAAATGATATACCTATCATAAGAGCCAGTGAAGATGAAGGCTGAGCCTGGCTACTACTGGATGAACGACCACTGTAAGCTCCACGAACCATATTCTAACAAATAAAAAATGTCATACAATATATTTAAATTGTTTTAAATCATTCACATCAATGCAATATATTTCAATATATTCAAATAATTCAAATCAAGTATTGCAATACATTTAAATCATTGAAATCATTAGAATACCTACAAATCATTCACATCATTGCAATACATTCAAATCATTCACATCAAGTATTGCAATACATTCAAATCATTCACATCAAGTATTACAATACATTCAAATAATTCAAATCATTGGAATACGTGCAAATCATTCACATCATTGCAATACACTCAAATCATTCACATCAAGTATTGCAATACATTCAAATCATTCGCATCAAGTATTACAATACATTCAAATAAATCAAATCATTCACATCAAGTATTGCAATACATTCAAATAGAGGTTTGTATTGCAAGATTTTGCTCACTAGCTTGAGAATTCTTCCTCATCATTTGTTTGACTTTCATATTCTTCTTCTTCATCTTCTTCTTTATTGTTTGCCCATCCACTTGGTATATCATTTGGATCACATTCTTCAATGAATGTTTCATCGACCAATAGAGATATGACATGCATATCATGCACAACATCGTGACCATAAGAAAAGTCATAGATATCATCTGATTGATAGTAATCACTGTCTTCAACTAACTTGTCTTCTTGTAACTGATCATACTCAGGGTATAGTTTGGACTTTACCTTGCAAACTGCCCACCACTCATTTCTATCTGACTTTTTTGTACTCGGATATGAAGTATAATAAACTTGTTGAGTTTGCGAGGCTAATATGAATGGTTCATATGTTCCAAACCTTGATTTATGATTCACCTCCACAATGCCTGAAGCTTTGTCGAGTCTTGTTGCAGTTGGATAAAACCAATGACACTTAATAAAGTTACCCTATTATTTATGCCTAAGTAAGTCAACTCCATTATTTTATCTATAACACCGTAGTAATCATATTCATTTTCACCGTAGCTGTTACCCTTGACACACACGCCACTATTCATTGTTGATTTGTTTATATCGTAATCTTTTGTATGGAATCGATAACCATTTACGATGTACCCATTGTAGCATTACACAACTTTGGTCAGACCATTTTCTAAATCACATATTCCTTGATGTTTAACATTACCATGTCGGACCTACGCACAGACAAAAACAATGATTGTGATCACGACCAATTAAGTAACTTAGTGTTGTTTACAAGTACAAATTTTTTGTTAGCGTCTTTACCAACTGTTTCAACCACTTCACAAACTTAGTTTCACATTTTTTTTGTACTTTTGCATCAATGAGATGTGAAACTTCTCTTCGCAACTCCAGATCAAATCGTCTGCAAACCACAAATACTTATATTATCGAACCATGTATGCACGTATAGAACATAAAAGGATTTATAATTGTGTTGCATCTACATATACTTACTCGATGTATGGGTCAATCGCTGAGCAATTAAAAAGAATATAGATGTGTGTTGTGTCTTGCTCTCGATCTATCAATGGCCTTGATCAACAACTACCAAATGCATGCCCAAGTGGTAGAAATATTGACAGCTTGTCAGCTACAGTTACTTGTTTTCCATCATCGTTATAGGGCGGACATGTGTAACGTGTTGGAATATGAGGTTCAAAGTAGATAGATTAGAAATTTGAAATCTCTTCTAAAGTGTACGCCTCACAAATAGAGCCTTCTACTCTTGCTTTATTACAAACCTTCTTTTTAAGGTCAAACATGTATTTGTCAAAAATATACATTTCAAATTTGAAATATCTGTCATTGAAGAGACAAATATAAGAAATTATATGCCTTTCAAATGAGTACATCCATCGATATTGCATAGGGCCACCAACCCTTAGTTCATATGGCAAATGTATGATCAAATGTTTCATAACATCGAAAAATGCTGGCGGAAAAATCTTTTCTAGCAGACAAACAGTGGTGATGACAGAGTCCTCGAGATTCTTTACATCAGATACTATGACTTTCGATGCGCACAATTTTCTAAAAAATCCACTCAACTCAGACAATACCTCCCATATAGGTTTGTCTAACATATCATGGAATGCTAGGGGTATCAATCGTTGCATAAAGATATGACAATCATGGCTCTTCAACCCATATAATTGTCCATCGTCGATCTTCACAACCCAAGCAATGTTAGAGACGTATCCATCTAGAAATCTCAACTATCTCAACCATTAACATATCTGCTTTATTTGATCAGGTTGAAGCATGTATCTTGCCTTTGGTTTCAGTACTTTGCCATTATACTCTTTGAGTTCTAATTCTGGTCTTTTACATATTACTTTTAAATCCATACGGGCCTTCGGATTATCCTTCATTTTTCTTTTAACATTCATTATTGCATTGAACATATTATCAAATACATTTTTCTCCACATGCATCACATCCAAATTATGTCGTACCAATAAAGTCGACCAATATGGTAATTCTCAAAATATAGATTTCTTTGTCCGATTGTGATCCTTTTCAAATCCAAGGAAGGGTGTCGGACTGCGGGCATCTGTTAATACATCTGAAAAGTATCACAATCTTCTTAAAATCTCTATGTCAGACAATCTTGTGGATGGACCTTCCATTTCAGTTGTGCCTGCTCTAAACACATTCCTTTGTCGTCGGAACGGATGGTCGCTGGGTAGAAATCGATGATGACACTCAAACCAACAAGACTTTCTTCCATGCGTCAATCTAAAAGCTTTGGTATCCTCCATGCAGTACGGACATACCAACCTCTTATGTGTGCTCCAACCAGATAACATATCATATGCAGGGAAGTCACTGATTGTCCATAGAACAGTGGCCTTCATATTGAAATTTTATTTTTTGTGGGCATCATACGTGGTAACACTGTCATACCATAGTATTTTAAGTTCATCAATCAATGACCTTAAATATACATCAAGATTTTGGCCAGGTGAGGTCGGACTAGGGATCAATAGAGACAAGAAAAGATTTGGACGCTTCATACACAAGCTTGGTGGAAGGTTGTATCAAGTTACAAATACTGGACAACATGAGTATGGAGTTGATCTACCCCCAAATGGATTAAATCCATCTGTACATAGATCGAGTCTAATATTTCTCACTTCTATTGCAAAGTTCTGATGCGTACGATCAAAGTGCTTCCAAGCTTCCGCGTCAACAGGATGCGTGATATTGTCTTCATCATGTCAAACTTTATTTGCATTTCATTTCATGTGTTTAGCTGTTCTTGAAGACATATACAATTGTTGCAATCTAGGAGTGATAGAAAGGTAGCAGAGCGACTTGTACGAAACTTCTTTTGATCTCGTGCTACCATTGCCTCTTGTTTTTGGCTTGAACCGAGGATGCCCACATGACGGACATGATATGTTATTTTTTTGATCCTTGAAATACAACATGCAATGATTTGGACAAGCATCTATCTTTTTATACCCCATACCTAAAGCGTTGACCATAACCGTTGCACGATAGAAATTTTGTGACAATTTCTCATCTTTGGGCAACATACTCTTCACAATCATGCACAAATGGTCAAAACATGATTGACTCAAATTATACTCATACTTCAAATTCATTAGTTGAAGAACTGCAGATAAGATTGTGTGACTCTCGCAACCGTTCCAAACTAGCTCACCAATATCTCTAAGTAAATCATAAAATCTACTAGCTGCATCGTTTGGTGATTCTTCATCTACTACAATTGTTACATCACTAGGACTCATGGCATAACCCAGTTCTGTTCCTGCGGCATCAAATATCAAATTCATATATGAATTATCATGCACAACATTCACCCGTGCATCAAAATTGTTTCTAAATTCTTCACCATAAAATGTCCAATTCTGATAATCGCTCACAAAACCCTTCCTGTATAGGTGATGTCTAACACCATGAGGTTCTACAAATCGATTGTTCTTACAAATCTTGCAGGGACACCTAATCCGACCTGTAGGATCCACTGTACTGACACTTGCTGTTGCAAATTCAATAAAACTTTCAACACCATCCATATATTCATGCGATAACTCATTGTCAACTATCCTACAATACATCCAGTCACGATTTGCAGTCATTTTGTCATATGATGTTTTGAATAGTATCCTAACCAGTTAAAAGAGAATCATCAGAATGTTATGATGAAGAAAATATCAAATTTATCATGCAATATATGATGTCATAGAATCACAAGAATTATGATGCGTGTATTGATAACTTAATATTTTCATGTGCAAACTATTCATTAAACGATACATTCACTTAAAGCATGCTTTCATTATACAATTTCACATGTAAGTAATAAACAAATTGAAAGTAACTACATGCAAGCATGGATACAATCAATTCAACATTGCAATACATCGAAAACATTCATATCAAAAAAATGTCAAACATGTACCTGCAGCAAACACACTCCAATATCCTGCTAACTACTATCATGCCTAGCATGAAATTCGTACTCCAAAAATAAGAACACTTCTATTCTCATACATTTAAATCATGCTCAGGATGATCTCCAAACTCCAACAAAACAATCCTAGATATCAACAACTAAGTGAGTGTGTGAACAATAAAGTGTTACATCCAATAAATTAAATAACATGTGATGCACTTGCATCACGTACTCACCACGGGTATTCACCCATTTTCCATTGATTTTGTAAGTTACTTACCACGAGTGGAGGGCACAAGCGGGATCCGTTGAGAAATCTGCAAGAGACAATGTGTTAAAATGAAGTCACCATTTGTTGAAATGAAAAAATCTTGCATTGGCCTTTTATCTAAAAAACGCGGCCCTTCGAGAAATCGGGCTTTGGTGCACGTATTAGCTATAGATTTATTAGAGTTATCCGAGTAGCAGGAACCATCAAACAAACTCTAACTGATTTAGTGAGTCATTCACAGAACGATGCAGTGCAGTGTGGCCTGCCAAACCACATGTCAAGCCCTCTGGCAAGATGCACAAGGAACCTTGCAGTTGAGGTGTCAGCACCGAGTAGGAGCATGATTCCGCTACGACAAAGGGAAAGCAAACACAGAGATCCCAAAAAGCACACGTCGTGCACACGGGCATGAGCACAATGGAGGCATTGAGAAGTCAAGCACCCAAGCACCTAGTGGCAAATTAGGGGGGCGACCCCCTGTCGGAAAACCAGGGGGGGGCGATCCCCTGTCAGAAATGCAGGGGAAAGACCCCCCCTGCCGGAAAAACCAAAGAGGCAGGGGGCGCCCCCCATCCGAAAAAGCATTGGGGCGCCCTCATGCCGAAAAACCAGGGGGGCGACCCCCTGCCGGAAAAGAAGGAGGGCGACCCCCTGCCAGAAAAGAAGGGTCGGGGGGCGACCCCCCCTGCCGGAAAAACCAAAGAGGCAGGGGGCGCTTCCGATCCGGAAAGGCATTGGGGCGCCCCCCTGCCGGAAAAGAAGGGGGGTGCCCCCCTGCCGGAAAAGAAAGGGGGCAACCCTCTGCCGAAAAACCAAGGAGGTGACCCCCCCCTACCGGAAACGCAGGGGGGCGACCTCCCTGCCGGAAAAACCAAAGAGGCAGGGGGCGCCCCCTATTCAAAAAGGCATTGGGGCGCCTCCCTGCTAGAAAAGAAGGGGGGCGACTCCCCTGCCGGAAAACCAGGGGGGCGACCCCCCTACCGGAAAAACCAAAGAGGCAGGGGGCGCTCCCCATTCGGAAAGGCATTAGGGCGCCCCCCTGTCGAAAAAGAAGGGGGACGACCCCCCTGCTAAAAAACCCAAAGAGGCAGGGGGCGCCCCCATCCGAAAAGGCATTGAGGCGCCCCCCTGTCGGAAAAGAAAGAGGGCGACCCCCTACCGAAAATGCAAGGGGGCGACCCCCCTGCCGGAAAAACCAAAGAGGCAGGGGGCGCCCCCCATCCAAAAAAAAAAGAGAGGCGACCTCCTGCCGGAAAACCAGGGAGGCGACCCCCTGCCAGAAAACCAGGGGGCGACCCCCTGCCAGAAAACCAGGGGGGCGACCCCCCTGTCGGAAAAAGCAAATTTAATATCGATTACCTGAGTGTCGTCGGGTGGCGGACGTCTGACGGGGAGTGGCGAGAGGCTGACGAGGAGCGTCGGCCGATGAGTGGCAAGGGCCGAAGAGAGGTCGACGGGCGGGATAGGGCGGCGGGAGGGAGAAGCAAAATAAGAAAGAGAAACATGGCTCTGATTAGAGATTTATGCGACATTTAGCGATGGATAATTCTGTCGCAAAGCCGTCATAAATCTACATAACTAGTTAGCGACGAAAATATTCTGTCGCTAACTGCATCACTAGATAGCGATGACATACTATCCCTTGCCAAATAAGTCACTAAATGTCGCGGTTATTACGACAAAACCTTCCGACGCTAACTAGCGACAGATGGTGCAACGGAAGCTAGTCCATCGCTATTTTCGTAAATATTACGGATTTTAGCGACAAATTTGTTTCTCTCATTAATCCGTCGCTAGGTAGCGACGGAACAATTCTATCACAAACGTCCATCGCTAATTCCCTATTTTCTTGTAGTGATCATCAAATCTGAATGGTTATGGAAGACATAGAAAAGATCGATTTTCACACACATGATGGTCACTATGAATTCTTGGTTATGTCATTTGGGTTAACCAATGCGCCGACCACCTTCCAAAGAACCATGAATAACATATTTAAACCCAATTGAGAAGGTTTGCGTTGATATTCTTTGATGACATATTGATCTATAGTTCTAATTGGGAGGATCACTTTAAGCATGTGAGGATTGTGTTAGATGTGTTAAGAGAACATATTCTCTTTACCAAGTGAAGCAAATGTAGCTTTGAATAAGAGAGTATGTTTTAGCTTGGACACATAGTAGGAAGTGAAGGTGTGAGTGTCGATTCAGATAAGATTGAAGCCATGTCTAATTGTCCTACTCTACGCACCATCAAAGCCTTGAGAGGTTTCTTCGGTCTTACGGAGTATTATCGCCAGTTCATTCGACACTATGGCATCATTGCCCAACCACTCATGACATTGTTGAAAAAGAATGCATGGGGATGGAATAGTGAGGCCGAGCAAGCTTTCCAAAAGCTTAAGCAAGCTATGATAGAGGCGTCAGTTCTTGCTTTGCCCGACTTTGATAAATTTTTTATTTTAGAGACTGATGCTTATGCCATTAAGGTTGGGGTCATCCTAATGCAAGAAAGACATCCATTGGTATACTTAAGAAAAGTTCTTTCGAGTAAAAGCAAAAGTCTTTCTACTTATGAGTGGAACCTCTCGCCATTGTATTGGCTTTAGAGAAATAGAGACCCTACTTACTTGGGAGACATTTTCTAATCCAAACGGATAATCAAAGTCTCAAGTATATCTTGCAACAAAAAGTCTCAACACCTCTCCAACAAAAATGGTTGACTAAGCTCATGGGTTATGATTTTGAAATTAAGTACAAGAAAGAGATTGAAAATGTAGTAGCCGATACATTGTTTAGAAAGATGAAAAATAATTCCCTCTTAGTCATTTTCAAAGTTACTTGCTCATTTAGGGAAAGATTAAGCCAAGCTCAAGTTGAAAGTAAAGAGATTCAAAACATTATTCAAGAGTTGAATGAAGACTCTACTAGTCATCCCTCTTACATGGTAAAGGGAGACAAATTATATTTTGATGATAAGTTTGTGTTACCTAATGACTCTCCACTCATTAATGAAATTTTGGAACACTTTCATAACTCAAGAGTGGGAGGACATGAAGGTATGCACAAAACTTGGCAAAGAATCAAATCTAAATTATATTGGTCTGGAATAAAGAAATATGTGAAGGAATGCCATGTTTGCCAAGCAAACAAGTATGAGGGAATTTGACCCCCCGGTCTTCTCCAACCTCTACCCATTCCTTCATAAATGTAGACCAACATAAGTATGTATTTCATTGAGAAGCTTCCTTCTTCTCAAAAGAAAGAAGTCATCTATGTGGTAGTGGATAGTCTTACGAAGTTTGCTCACTTGATAGCCTTGCCTAGCACCTATTCGGTTCAATTGGTGGCTAGATCATTTTTGCAAAATGTGGCAAAGTTATATGGCATGCCAAAGACAATTATATGTGATAGAGATCCGACACTCCTTAGTAAAATTTGGAAAGAATACCTCACATTAATAGAAACCAAGATGTGTTATAGCACAATAAGTCATCCACAAACCGATGGACAAATGGAGGTAGTTAATAGAGCTCTTGAGACCTACTTAAGATGCTTTACTAGTGAAAAACAAGATAACTGAGTTGAATTTCTACCTTGGGCCGAGTGGTGTTATAATACTTCTTTTCACTCTTCCACGAGAATGACACCTTATGAGGCCTTGTATAGTCGGCTACCACCTCAACCTCTCTTTTATGAAGATGGAACGACAAAAATCTTTATAATTGACAAGCAATTAAGAGGAAGAGAAGAAATTTTGAGAATTTTAGAGAAGAACAATCAGTGCGCCCAAAATCGAATGAGACAAATCTATAACAAGCAAAAAAAGGATAGAGAGTTCCAAGTTGGTGATTGCGTTTGGTTAAAACGACTTACATATGGATAATTCTCTTTGAGTAAGACACTCATCACTAAGCTCACACCAAGATATTTTGGTCCTTACAAAATTGTTGCAAGGATTGAAAAAATGACTTATAAGTTGAAATTGCCCCATGGGGTATGTATGCATCCTGTTTTTCATGTATCACTCTTGAAGGCCTACCACGAGCCAAGGCCAATAGATGAGACCACTGACATGATAACGAGACAACCTACTAGAATTTTGAAAACTCGAAAGGACGAAGAGGTGATAGACGAGTCAAGAAATATTTGGTCGAATGAGACAATGAAGGGAAAACCATGACAACTTGGGAATGAAAATTTAACACGTGATATAAATATCTAGGATTTCTTCCTAGAGGACTAGGAAGTTTTCAAGAGGGGAGGATTGATGCGAACCAAAGTGAAACTCCAACCTTTGAGGTTGGGGAGACTAGCCAAGCACGCACCACAAGAGACCAGCCAAGTTCGGGTGAGTGCAGAAATACAACAGTCGAGTCAGTATGAGCCTAGCAGGGGTAGACGGTCGGGTCACGACAACCAGGGCAGTAAGTCACACTAGAGTATTCGGTTGGCAGTTGAGCAGGCAGCGGCAACAACAGGTCAGTATGGTTTTGGCAGCAAGAATAGGCACGACAACAACGTGTTTTTGAATGGTGGGCCGCCCAAGGCATTGGCACCAAATGTGTGGTCAACCCTATAAATAGGGGAGGTTTTGTAAATCTGGATATTTAAGAATCTTGTAATCTGGAATTTGAGAATGAAATAAAATTTCTTTTGGTTCCTACAGTTGGAGATCGGCCTCTTGAAGAGGATTCAGCTTCTCAAGAGATTTTTGAATTTCTAGAGAAGATCTCACTTTCATCTTCGTTCCTTTCATTTTCACCATGGAATTACAGATCTGATCTTTGAAGACACTTCGACGCCTTACCGGAGTCGCTGCAGAGATCGTTCAAGTCATCCCAGTTCAGACTTGCCTAGATTTGATCTTTGAAGACACTTCGGCGCTTTACAGGAGTCGCTGCAGATTGTTCAAGTCATCTGAGTGAAGACTTGCCTCCGACGAATCTAAGAGCTGCATTCGAGCTCTATTTTGTCAGAGAATCAGATTGCCTTACAGGAGCCTTGCGAGTTTACCAATCACCAGCACAGGCCTGTCGCAGCATCATCCGCCCGAAGAACAGATCATCCTGCACACGTTTCCAGTGTCAATGAGCGCCTGCTCACTGCAACACTTTCAATATATATATCACCTCTGATAAGCATTAGATATTACTGCACTTTCTCTGTGACAGAACTATCAGAAGAAGCGGATAACATCTGAGCAACAACCTAATAGAACCTGAAGACGTAACACGCCTCTGTGCCTGTGTGTTCCTCTGCGCCTCTGTGCCTGCGTGCGCGTCTGTGCCCAAGTGCACCGGTATTCAACCATACTCAGTGTGCCTGTGTGTGCTAGTGCAAGAGTGCACTAAAGCTTGTAAAACTTTAGCAGTATCGCATCCTCGGTGAGATCCTTCTGGGACCGACGCAACACTGTTGCCCGGCAAAGTTCGTAGTTCAGTTGCAAGTCGTTCCGATCCTCCCTGCACATTCAGGCCGTGTAAACTTAAGACATAATGCTTACAGTGATAGAAAAGAGGACACTGAGTAAATGCACTCAGCTGAGGACAATTGAGCGACGATCCAGAGCTCAATTGCAGCTCTTGATATCATCGGGAGCAAGTCGACAGTCGAGCAGCTGTTGACTGTAATCTGCAAAAGTTCCAACAGGACACAAACATCTGGATTTCAATCAAGTCGATAGACAAAGACTTCAACTGTGGATCCGTCCGCTTCTGCAAGAGTTCAACGTCTTCAAGAAACTGATCCAGCTCCTCTCCCGTGAAGATGAAAGAGTAGTGGATGATAGTGAAATCTCCTCAAGAAATTCAAGAATTTCTTAAGAAGCCAAGTCCTCTCCAAGAGGCCGATCTCTTATTGTAGGAGCCAAAGGCAAATGGCTGATTTCATTTCACAAATTCTTCAGATTACATAGTGAGCAAAATTACAAATCACGTACTATTTATAGTGTTCCACTTCTGAAATGGCGCCCAGCTTGGGCGGCCCACGTATCAACCCTCATTGCAGTATTTCATTTGCAGAGACCGCGCCACCCCTATACCCAACCCTGGTGCTGGCACACATGTGCACCATCTGACCGTATGACTGCTCTCCCTGCGTGCCCACGCTGCCCGTGCGGCGGGTCTGCGGCCGAGTGCATCGGCCGGGGTTGCCTACCTCTGGTGCACGACTCGTAGTCGGATCCGCAACAAGGTTGGCAATTGATTAAGCACATCAGACAATTTCAATGTTGGGTTTGATTCAACATCTGGAATATGCTATCCTAGCAATTTCAAGAGTGCCAAGATTCCATTATTGAGACACTAAGTTTGAGCCCAATAGGTCAAGTTCAACAACATTTTTAGGACTTACTGAGATTCATCTCAGGATTCATTTTATATGTTTCTGTTAGGATTCATCTCATGAGATAGTTAACAAAATTACAAGTTATCTTCTTAAAAAGTGTTTCCTCGAAAACGGTAGGGTTATGAACCTTCATGGTCAAACCCGTTAATGAAATGCCATGAATTTTCAAAACATAAACTAAAAATATCTTAAATACGAATTGACAGAAGCATAAATTGTAATGAATTAATCATTTTGAAATGTGTTACAGTATTTATTAGTATAATGGGTCTTACTTGCAAATAAGACCCACTTGAAAACAAAATTGTTCATGAACGGTTGAATTGAACACTTTATAGATGGATTAGTAGAGTGGCAACAAAATTTCCAACTTTCTTTGGAGTTGATTTTTTTTTTGCATGTAACTGAAATATGTTTATCAACGTATGAACCAAGATTTTCATAGGGTTTTTAAGTTTTTTTTTTTAAATTTCACTGTACACTCTTGAATCATTCGATTACACTACAAGAAAAATGCGTAATGACGACAGATGCTATTTGTCGCTAATCCATCGCCAATCCGTTGTTGTACATGTTTACGATGGATTTTGCGACGGACTAGCGACATATATCATCCGTCGCATAACCCTAGTCGCTAAATTGCGACGAAATTTATCTGCCATAAATCCGTCGCTATGTTGCAACGGTTTAGCGACGGATCATGTACATCGCAAATTCATCGTTAAACGATGACCGATTTGGTTAAGCGACGGAATTTAATCTGACGCTATTTTCGTCGCTACCATTCATCGACGGCTTAAATTCAGTCGCAAACTGACGAGACCTCAAATTGGCGACGGAGTAGCAACGAAAAATATCCGTCGCTAATTTGTAATAAAAAATTTAATTTTTTTTTGAAATATTTTGAAAATCGAAAAAAAATTCTCGTACAATTCATATATCCTGCTTATAAAAAAATAGTACAAATAAAAAATGCATACAAACTAATCAGAAATGCTAAGTTAAGCAAACTTTAACTACCAAGTACCGTCCTTGCGAAATTATAATTAGTTACAAGTTTGTCAAGCAAATTAAACAAAAAAATCTAATCCTCGCCAAGATTTTGGGCATCATCCACTTCATTTTCTCGATCTGCCCCTTCCTCTATGCCTCCATCAGTTCCTCTACGTTGATTATCTCCATCATCGATCCTACAAAAGAGAACCCAAATGTAAGTATTTATAAACAAAACATAATGAAATAAATTATATGCAATTCATCTAATCTAATGCAACAAAGTAAATGGCTGAATGACAAATAGACTAGTAATAAACTGGAGGACATTAACAAAATTATAAGAAAAAATTTATAGCAATTCAATCATGCATACCTGACGGGTACCTGAGCTCATGTTGAATGCAGATGAAGTTCTATTGTTCTGAAAAAAGTTGCACAACTCATTACAGACAAGGTTGGGAATGACTTTATTTAAAAAGTATTGCATTTTATCCTCAAGACGCTGATAAACACCATTCCAAGACACAGCAGGGTCAATAGGACATTGGGAGTTGATGCTGGCATGAGAACTCTGTGAGCCCGGACTGTAGGAGGCAATGACTGGTGTGGTGTTCATGTTACTCCCAAACCTGAACACACGACCCTTTTTGAGTTCACCTGTAGCAGTCACCCATGCTGCAGGATCAAAAGACGGATGCTGAGTAGAGTCATCGCTATATCGTTGTATCATTTGCTTCTCGTATGACTCCTATAAAGTAATAATTAGAATATGAATTAATAATTAAGAATTACAATATTTATGATAACATAATTCAAAGTAACTTGTATATTACAATGTTTATTAATACAATAAATACATACCGTTGTCGCTCTCGCTTTCTTTGATACAAAATCACCCGTGCTCTTACGTTTATGTGTTTCAACAAACACATCCTTGTAAGGCACAATGCTTCCTTTTTCTGCTTCCTGTAATGTGACATGATATAAAAAATTGATTAATAAGTATGCAGAAATACTTACAAATTTGACAATATATATATATATATATATATGAACATCGTGCAAGCATGGATACAGAGACATCAAACATTATAATGCTTCCTTTTTCATTTGATGACTTACCATTTTCTTCTGGTGGCTCCCAAAAGTCCTAGATCCACCTGTGTGTAGATGCGCATCGGGCATCACTGCTCAGTTTTATGCAGCCTTTGCTGAGCGGTTTCGAAAATCATTGCTCGCCCACTTGTCGCACATGCCCTCCCAATAATCTCTCCTGACAGTAGCCGACCCATGGCCCTTCCACTGCAGTGGATCATCTATCCCACCAGCTGCTTTTTTGGCTGCAGTCTTTATATTGTGCAACATGTCGGCAAATCGATTGACAGTCACCTTCTGCCACACTACCCTCGCGTCCTTCTTCTCGTTTGGACTCGCGAAGCGATGGGAGGCCTATAAATACTTTCAGAACAAAACAACAACAACAACAACAACAACTACGCCTTCATCCCAAAACAATTGGGGTCGGCGATATGAACCAACAAAGAAAATCATTCTGGGTCTTCCACATGAATCCTTCTCCTCCATTCATTTCTATCCAATGCCATGTCCTCGGTGAGGTTCAAAGCATTCATATCCTTTCCTATCACCTCCATCCATGTCTTCCTAGGCCTACCCCGACCTCTTTTAACTAATATATTTTCCCATTTCTCCATCCTTCTAACTGGAGCATCATTAGGCCTTCGTCAAATATGTCCAAACCACCGTAAATGATTCTCTCTCATCTTATTTTCAATGGGTGCAACGCCTACCTTCTTACGTATCTCCTCATTCCGAATCTTATCTTTTATTGTATTTCCACACATCCATCTCAGCATACGCATCTAAGCTACACTCATTTTTTGAATATGATGTCTCTTGGCAGCCCAACATTCCGTACCATATAGTAAAGCGGGCCTAATAGTCGTCCTATAAAACTTTCCCTTCAACCGCAATGGCATTCTACGATCGCACAACACTCCAGTTGCACTCTTCCATTTCATCCACCCAACCTTTATCCTATGATTTACATCTCCATCAATTTCTCCATACTTTTGAATGATAGATCCCAAATATTTGAAAGAATCATCCACCGATATTTCTTTCTCACCAAGCTTCACTACACTCTCATCTCTATTTCGTTGCTTACTAAATCGACATTCCATGTATTCTGTCTTACTCTTACTCAACTTAAAACCTCTTGCTTCCAATGTCTGTCTCCATAATTCTAACTTAGCATTAACCCCAGCTCTAGACTCATCAATCAAAACAATATCATCAGCAAATAACATACACCACGACACATTTTCTTGAATTGATCTCGTAAGCTCATCCATCACTATAGCAAATATGAAAGGGCTTAAAGCAGATCCTTGATGTAACCCAACCGTTATAGGAAAATTGGTTGTCACCCCTCCATAAGTGCGAACATTGGTTACTACTCCTTCATACATATCTTTAATTATACTAATGTACTTGAGAGAAACACCTTTCTTCATCATTGTCCACCAGAGAACGTCCCTAGGTACTCTATCGTAAGCCTTCTCCAAATCAATAAAAACCATATGCAAATCTTTGTTCCTCTCTCTATTTCTCTCAATAAGTTGTCTAAGAAGATGTATAGCTTCCATAGTTGATCTTCCAGGCATAAAACCAAATTGATTCTCCGATATCATGACAACCTTCCTCAACCTAGACTCAATCACCCTCTCCCAAAGTTTCATAGTATGACTCATGAGTTTTATACCACAATAGTTTGTGCAATCTTGTATATCACCCTTATTCTTATATAGAGGCACCAAAGTATTCTTCCTCCACTCATTAGGCATCTTATTTGTCCGCCAAATCTTGTTAAAAAGATTTGTCAACCATTCTAAACCTTTCTCTCCCAAGCATTTCCAAGCCTCGATAGGTATACCATCTGGGTCAACTACCCTTCTTGATTTCATTTTCTTCAAAGCCTCTGCAATTTCTTTCTTTTGAATCTTGCGCATGAAGTCACGATTCATCTCATGAAAAGGAATGAAAAAGTCTCCAAGATCCTGAGCATGACTTTCATTAAATAGCTTATCAAAATAATCTTTCCAACTCTCCTTAATCTCCTCATCTTTGACTAAAACCCTTTGCGTTTCATCTTTGATACATCTAACCATACTCAGATCCCTCGATTTCCTATCTCTCATTTTTGCAATCCTATAAATATCCTTCTCACCCTCTTTGGTATCCAACTTGTCATAAACCTCCTTATATACCTTATCCCTTGCGTTCCGAACTACTTTTTTTAGCTTCCTTCTTTGCTATCATATACTTCTCCAAATTCTCATTATCATGACTTTTACTTAGATTTCTATAACACTCTCTTTTAACCTTAATAGCTAATTTGACATCCTTGTTCCACCACGATGTATCCTTACCTAGTGGTGCACCGCCTTTAGACTCACCCAATACCTCCTTAGCCACCTTTATCATGCCACCTGCTATCTTATTCCACATAGATTCTGAATCCTCCTCGAGACACCAATCAACTTCCTTAACTACCCGCTCTACAAACATTCCTTGTTTAGCTCCTTTCAGTGCCCACCACTTAATTCTAGGATCTATCCTATGTCTATCCCTTTTGCGGCATTGTCTAATTCTAAGATCTAAAATTAAGACTCTATGTTGTGTAGCTACACTTTTTCCCGGTATAACCTTACAATCGATGCAACAACCCCTATCTCTCTTTCTAAGTAGGAAAAAATCTATCTGACTCGTATTAACCCCACTTTTAAATGTTACTAGGTGAGACTCCCTCTTCCTAAACCAAGTGTTTGCTAAGATCATATCATAGGACAAACCAAAATCTAAAATCCTTTCTCCACTATCGTTTCTTTCTCCTATACCATAGCCTCCATGGATACTCTCAAATCCATCCCTACTAATGCCTACATGCCCATTAAGGTCACCGCCGATGAAAAGCCTTTCTCCATAAGATATCCCTTGTACTACTCCATCTAAATCTTCCCAAAATTGATGCTTAGTGGAATCATCTAAACCTACTTGAGGTGCATAAATACTAATAATATTAATAATATCCGTACCTAATACTAATTTAATAAGTAAAATCCTATCACCCTTCCTACGGACCTCAACTACATTATCTATAAACTCACGACTTATAACAATCCCTAGTCCATTCCTATTCCTATTTATTCTTGTATACCAAATCTTATATCCCCAAGGTTCTATCACTTTTGCTTTCTCACCTACCCATTTGGTCTCTTGTAGACATAAAATATCAATCTTTCTCCTACACATAACATCTACTAACTCTACCAACTTACCAGTTAAAGACCCTATGTTCCAAGTGGCTAACCTAATTTTATGGTCTTGGACTAACTTCTTTACCCCCACCCGTCCAACAAAGTGAGGGAACCCTTGCCTATTTGACACCACACCCGGGCGCCGGTGTGACGCGTCGCTTCCGGGCAACGACCTAGCAACCCTTGCCCATTTATCACTGCCTCCAGGCCTATAGAGTACAACGTGTCGCTCAGTAGGGAACACCCCTACGAAATTCAGAACATTAGCACATATTTCAATAAAATACTGCTTGTTATGATAAATGATTGCATACCATGAATGAGAAAATCAAGCTGTCCAACACCTCTCTCGGGTACTCTTTTCATTGCGTTACCGGTCCTAAAATATGATGCAATAATGACTTCGTAATTCTTCGTATTGCTTATTGCTGCTCAAACCTCGCACTGCACATGAAAATGTACACATTAACAATCGACCGTCAATATACATTTTGTTATAAGTTAAATATTGAACAAGTGATAATGAAATACTTACGATCAGTCATCGATATACACTATTTAAATTACTTATCGTGGGTCACACGAAGAAGACCTTGCATTCGGCGTATGTGGGTCATGTGTAGGCGAAACAACACCTACATAACAATGAGTTAGAAATTCATATAATATAAATTTCAACTAATCAAATATATAATTATTTAAATGATATACCTATCAAAGGAGCCCGTGAAGATGAAGGCTCAGACTGGCTACCACTGGGTCCTCGACGAATGTGTCCTCCACGAACCATATTCTAACAAAGTTAAATGTATTGACAATACATTCAAACATTGTATTATATTTCAATATATTCAAATCATTTAGATCAAATTGAAAAAACCTTCATGCAAGACATTCAAACATTGCAACACATTTCAATATAATCAAATCAATATAATACATTTCAATACATTCAAATCATTCAGATCAAATTGAAAAAAACTTCATGCAAGACATTCAAACATTGCAACACATTTTAATACATTCAAATCAATACAATACATTTCAATACATTCAAATCATTCTAATCATTCAGATCAAATTAAAAAAACCTTCATGCAAGACATTCAAACATTGCAACACATTTCAATATATTCAAATCAATACAATACATTTCAATACATTCAAATCATTCAGATCAAATTGAAAAAAACTTCATGCAAGACATTCAAACATTGCAACACATTTCAATATATCCAAATCAATACAATACATTTCAATACACTCAAATCATTCTAATCATTCATATTAAATTGAAAAAAACTTCATGCAAGACATTCAAACATTGCAATACATTTCAATACATTCAAATCAATACAATACATTTCAATACATTCAAATCATTCTAATCATTCAGATCAAATTGAAAAAACCTTTATGCAAGATATTCAAACATTGCAACACATTTCATTATATTCAAATCAATACAAGACATTTCAATACATTCAAATCATTCTAATCAAATTGAAAAAAACTTCATGCAAGACATTCAAACAGTGCAACACATTTCAATATATTCAAATCATTCTAATCATTCAGATCATTCATATCAAATTGAAAAAAACTTCATGCAAGACATTCAAACATTGCAACATATGTTACATATTAACTATACTTACTCAATGAATAGGTCGATTGCTCAACAATTGAAAAGGATATATATTTGTGTTGCACCTTGCTCTCGATCTTCCAAGAGTCTTAACTGACAACTGCCAAATACATGTCCAAGTGGTTGAAATATAGACAATTTGTCAGTTCCAGTTAATTGTTCTCCAACATCATTGCGAGGTGGGCATGTGTAACGTGTTGGAATGTGAGGTTCAAAGTACATAGATGAGAAATTTAAAATCTCTTTCAAGGTGTACGCCTCACAAATGGAGCCCTCTACTCTTGCTTTATTCCAAACCTTTTTTTGAGGTCAAACATGCATTTGTCAACAATATACATCTCGGATTACAATAAATTTCTCAATAGTATTGAAAAGAAAAATGTAAATAAACACATACCTTTTAAATGGGTACATCCATCGATATTACATAGGTCCACCAACCCTAAGTTCATATGGCAAATATATGACCACATGTTTCATAACATAAAAAAATGCTGGTGGAAATATATTCTCTAGCTGACAAATAGTAGTTATGACAGATTCCTCAAGATTCTTTACCTCAGATACTACAACTTCAGTTGCGCACAATATTCTAAAAAATCTACTCAACTCGGACAATACCCCCTATAGAGGTTTGTCTAACCTATCATGGAATGCTAGGGGTATCAACCGTTGTATAATGACATGAAAATCATGGCTCTTCAACCCATATAACTGTCCCTCGTCTATCTTCACAATCCGAGCAATGTTAGAAATGTAGCCGTCGGGAAATCTCAACTGTCTCAACCATTGACATACCAACTTTACTTGATTTGTACCAAGCACATACCTTGCCTTTGGTTTCAGTACTTTGCCATTGTACTCTTTGAGTTCCAATTATGATATTTTATATACCACTTTGATATCCATACGTGCCTTCAGATTATCCTTCATTTTCTCTTTCACGTTCATTACTGTATTAAATACATTATCAAACACATTTTTCTCCACATGCATGACATCCAAATTATGTCGTATCAATAAGGTTGGCCAATATGGTAGTTCCCAAAATATAATTTTTTTTATCCAATTGCGATTATTCCCAAATCCAATAAAGGGCGTTACCCTACGGGCATCTGTCAGTCCACATGGAAAGTATTGCAATCTTCTTAAAATCTCTATGCCAGACAACCTTGTTGGTGGACCTTCCATTTCAGTTGTGCCTACTCGAAACACATTCTTTTGTCGTCAGAACGGATGGTCGCTGGGTAGAAATCGATGGTGACAATCAAACCAATACGGCTTCCTTCCATGCGTCAATCTAAACAATTTTGTATCCTCCATGCAGTACAAACATGCTAACCTCTTATGTGTGCTCCAACCAGATAACATACCATATGCAGGGAAGTCACTGATTGTTCATAGAACAACAACCTTCATATTGAAGTTTTGTTTTTTGTGAGCATCGTACATGAGAACACCGTCATCCCACAGTATTTTCAGTTTATCAATCAATGGTCTCAAATATACATCAAGATTTTGGCCGAAAGACATCGAACCAAGGATCAATAGAGACAATAAAAGATTTTGACGCTTCATACACAAGCTTGAAGGAAGGTTGTATGGGATGACAAATACCAACCAACACGAGTATGGGGTTGATCTACCCCCAAATGGATTAAATCCATCTATACATAAATTGTCAACGCCATTCATATATTCATGCGACACCTTATTATCAACTATCCTACGATACATTCATTCACGGTTTGCAGCTATTTTGTCCTAAAATATTATAAATATTTTCATCACTAGTTAAAAAAAAATCTTAATAATGCTATGATGACACAAATATATTCATTTAAACAAAAAATTCATGATACAATTTCACATAGAAGGAATAATCAAATAGAAAATAACTTCATGCAAGCATGAACACAAAAACATCAAACATTGTAATATATTCAAATCATTCATATCAAAACAATACCAAACATGTACCTGCAACAAACACACTCCAATATCCCGCTAACTACTACCATGCCTAGCATGGAATCCGTACTCCAAAAACAAGAACACTTCTATTCTCATACATTAAAGTCATGCTCAGCATGATCTCCAAACTCCATCAAAGCAGTCCTAAATATCCAAAACTAAGTGAGTGTGAACAGAAAAGTATTGCATCAAAAAAATTAAATAACATGTGATGCACTTGCATCACTTACTCACCACGAGTATTTATCCGTTTTGAATTGCTTTTGCCATTACAATTTTTTTTTTATTTCTTTTTGCATTCCATTTTTAGTCACATGCGATGCTTAGCACTAAGCATCACACAATTAGCTCAGCTACGTACCTGCAATGCACAAATATACAAAACAATACAATACAAAATAATCTACTCCCTCACATCTCGTAAGACAGAGAGATAGGGAAGGGGCTCAACCTCTCCCTGACAAAAAAAACAAGGATGGGGATGAGCCTGCTAAGCTCTCTATCTGACAGTAATCGTGGAGGCAGGGGACGGAGCCCCCTTGCCTGTCGGAAAGACACAAAGGCAATGGATTTGCCCCCTGTCCACCAGGAAAAATAAGCAGAGGCAGGGGGCTCCCCCTGCCTGACAACAAGAAGAAAAGGCGACAGGGGCTTGGCCTCCCGGCAACCACACAGAGAGAGGGGAGGGCACGACAAGGGTTGCCGGCCCTCCGGCAACTCGAAAAAGAGAGAGAGGAGGGGCGAGAGACGGGACAGGAGGCCACCGGCCTCCTGTCGACCTCCCGGCAACAACAGAGAGAAAGAGGGGAGTGAACGACGGTTGTCGGTCCTCTAAGAACCTGAAAGAGAGAGAGACGGGGGCGAGAGAAGCAGCAGGAGCTACCGGCCTCCTGACAAGAACACAAAGAGAGAGGAGAGCACGACAGGGGTTGTCAGTCCTCCGACAACCCAAAAGAGAGAGAGAAGGAGGGCACGACAGAGGTTGCCGACCCTCCAACAACCCGAAAGAGAGCAAGGAGGGCGAGAGATGCGGCAGAGGGCCACTGGCCTTCTGTCAGCCTCTCGGCAACAACAAAGAGAGAGAGGGGAGGGCACGACAGGGGTTGCCAACCCTCCGCCAACCCGAAAGAGAGAGAGGGGAGGGCACAACAGGGGTTGCCGGCCCTCTGGCAACTCGAAAGAGAGTGAGGGGAGTGAGAGACGCGACAAGGGGCCACCGACCTTCTGTCGACCTCCCGGCAATAACAGAGAGAGAGGGGAGGGCACGACAGGGGTTGCCGACCCTCCGCCAACCCGAAAGAGAGAGAGAGGGGAGGGCACGATAGAGGTTGCCGGCCCTCCGCCAACCCGAAAGAGAGAGAGAGGGGATGGCATGAAAGGGGTTGCCGACCCTCCGGCAACCCGAAAGAGAGTGAGGGGGGTGGGCCCAAGAAGAAGATGAAGAAGAGGGGTGGCGGGTCACCTCCGGTTGTCGGACAAGAGGTCGGCGACCGGCGGGCAGGCGACGAGAGGTCGCGAGGCTACAAGCGGGCGACGGGTGGGCAGGCGGGCGACAGGAGCTTGACGATCGACAACAAAAAAAAGAAAGGGAAAAGGGGCTCGAATTAGGGATTTATGAGAAATTTAGCCACGGCCAAATTTCGTCGCCTACGCCATCGCAAATGTGCAACGGAGTAGTGACAACAATTTTTTGTTGCTATTTCGTCGCTAATCTGCGATGGAGTTTGAGACAGAATTTATACGTCGCTTATCCATCGCTAGTTAGCGAGGGATGCACGATGGAATAATTTCCATCGCTAATTCCATAAATAATTCGAATATTAGCGACAAATATTTTTCTCTCACTATTTCGTCGCTAATGGGCGATAGAAAAAATCCGTCCTAAATATCCGTCGCTAATAGGAGCTTTTCTTGTAGTGTTAGGATGTATAAGAAAGATCTTTTAAGGGTTGAAAATCAATAGCTTAGAATTTTTATAAATATTTAAGCATAAAAAATCACATTTCTTGATCCAATTACGATGGACCATGCCAAATGCATCTACAGGATTAGATTTACAAAAAAACCTATAAAAATCTTGATTCATACCAGCAAACATATTTGGTTGGTAAACATATCTAAGTTCCCGTCCATGCCTTATTAGAGCTTTAAAAAAACATCCCTACCTTATGTGCTTTGGCAAAACAGTCCATACATTTTCTATAACTCTTGCAATAAAATCTCTGAGCTTCACATCTGTCTGACTCTCTTTATGGAAAGCATTAAGGGCAGCAAAGTGACATTTTTGTTCTTACAAAAAACCCTTTTACAAAACATGAATAAATCAGAAGCTCTTTTGCAAAAAAAAGGTGTACAAAGAATGTAGGTTCTGCCCAGAGTTACCGAAAACACCTACCCAAGTGGGAAAGCGCGCTTCTCCAAAGCGCATTTTGAAAGCGCAAAACATCACGCTTCCAAAATGTGCTGGAAAGCGCCAAAAAAAATTGGATGGGAAATGCGCTTCGCCATCACTTCTCTCCTTTTTTTTATTTTATTTTTTCTTTTTTGCTTCCCCTTCGCTTCAAAGGTCACTTTCGGTTCGCTTCCTAGGTCACTTCCGGTTCGCTTCCTAGGACGCTTTCGAGATGATTCTTAATTCGCTTCTAAGTCTTCCCATACTTCTCGCTGTTAAAATTTTGAAAGTGCCTCGCTTCCCGTATCGCTTCTCGCTGTCGCTTCTTCGACTGGCAACCATGGTCATGACTCATACAGGTCAGCTCTGACTTGGCTGGGTTTTGTTAACTTTTGATTTTATATAAGAATAGTGCATTAGTTATCATATAGATAACAAAAAAGCTAAGAATGACATTGATTACTTGTAAAATGAAGAAACATCATGTTAAGATACAACTAAGTTACATTTGCTCATTTAGTAATAAGAGTAAGACAACTAAGCTAGTGTGTAACTGTATGTTGTTTGACATACATCATGGCTATAAAGATCAATGATGAAAACAAAGAACAAAAAAAGCACTAAAGTTCGCCACATTGAGAATATCAGTTAATTGCATCACAATGTAATAGAAGCACTTGTAAAACAATTTATCAAATTTAGCGCGCTTGCTTGCAGACACACACACACACACACACACACATATATATATATATATATATATATATATATATATATATATATATATATATATATAGGATGCTTCTTTTGTGGTACTGAACCACCATAACTTATAGTGTACACACTTGATTTACTCATACCTAACCTCCCAAACCAAAAACTAACCTTTGGATCATGTTTAGCATCTTCTATTGGACATTCTCATGTGTTAAAGTTGACTCCAACATGATATTTTATACAATTTTTTAAACCATCCTTATCTTCATGAATTGTGAGCCGTCAATTGTTCACCATCTCAAAAAATCAAATCTTGTGGTGAATTAGGGATGATAAAACCTCCTATCATAATAAACAAATCATGTTAAACACCTGTATGGTTGGATCTAACATTTGGTTGCTAGATCTATATGAACAAGAGTGTGCACCACTATACGGTATCATGGTTCAGAACCGCCATATATATTTATATAACAGGAGTAAAACCCGTTTAACTCAGCCAAACCTTACCTGGTTTTGCTGGTTACCAAGTCCATTCACCA
Organism: Nuphar pumila; assembly: GCF_984573655.1. Taxonomy (NCBI): domain Eukaryota; kingdom Viridiplantae; phylum Streptophyta; class Magnoliopsida; order Nymphaeales; family Nymphaeaceae; genus Nuphar; species Nuphar pumila. Next base: position 107,526,161 of record NC_143260.1, on the reverse strand, counting down.
AGTTGACTCGCCAGGTTTTAAAATACTGCTTAGAGTTGCTTGAGACCATGTATCTGTTCTTTATGTATTTCAGTCATTCAATGTACCACTTCATTTGAACTTGAATATCATAATGCTTTTATCTTAATTGTTTAAGGCATCTGGTGCATACATATTTCGACCAAATGGTACAGTGTCAGCAAGCGCTGGAGGACGGGTACTTTTATGTTTCGTGAAAAGTTGATGCAGCATTGACTGTTTGATTCATTTTTTTGGTTTCAAAAAGTAAATGTTTAATTATATTGAATATTTGCTGCAGATACCATTAACTATTGTTCGTGGACCCATATTAGAGGAAGTGCATCAAGAATTCAGTCCATGGATATATCAGGTGCTTTGAAAAGTCCATGTGAATATTAGTACATCTATCTGCATTTTCTCCATGCAATTTCTTTCATGTGATAGACATCATCTGATTCTTCTCTCTGTTCACTCAGTTGGATGTCTAAAAACACTGACCATCACTTATCATATTCCATTTTTCTTTCGTCCAATGACTAAATATAAACCCTCTTGGTCATGATTTTGCTTAATCTGATATAACGTATCCTTTCAGATAACCAGGATATACATGGAGAGGGAACATGCTGAAGTTGAATTCATTGCAAGTGTACTCTTTAAATGTCATGGATATATCATTTATTAGGAATATGTGATTATTTTTCTACAATATGAATGTTACTTCTGAATTTAGTGTTTGACAGTTTTGTCCATATTTTCTACCTTAACTGCAGATTGGTCCTGTACCTGTGGATGATGAAATTGGCAAAGAAGTTGTTACTCAGATCACCACTAATATGATGACTAATAAGACATTCAACATACACAGATTCCAATGGGCGGGATTTTATCAAAAGGGTCTGTATTTATTAGTTTTCTTTCATTGAGATTGAATTAACTTTCGGTATAGAGCAGTAGTGGAAGCCTATATGGATGTGGTGTCATTTAACAATTTGCATCATGTCTGTCTCTTCGTATGCTTCAGAGTATTTCATGTTTTGGTCATACTCAACTTACAGTGTTTCTTGAGTTCTTTGAGGACAATAAGAGTTGTACGTTGAGGAGAAATTGATGAAACAATAAAATGTTAATGCTTTCATATTCTATACCACTACAAGAAAATACGTTGTTAGCGACGGATTAACGAGCGAAAATCATCCGTCTCTATAATGAATGAAATTTACGAAAATAGCGACGGAAGATATCCCATCGCAAAATCCGTCGCTAATTAGCGACGGATTTTGCGACATAGTGTTTTGTCGTAACAGATGCAACATTTGGCGATGTCGTTTGCAACGAAAGATTTTCCGTTGCTAATTAGCGACGGGATTGGCGACAGAATATATTCCGTCGCTATGTTGGTAAATTTGATTTACGTCGGCTTAGCGACAAAATTAATCCATCGCTAAGCCGTCGCGAATTTTCGCATAACCCTAATCCCAGACAGCTTTTCCTTTTCTTCTTTCGCTGCTCCCGCTCCCGTCGTTCGTCCGTTCCTGCCGTTCACCCGCTCTCGCCGTTCGCCCGCTCCCGTCGTTCGTCCGTTCCTGCCGTTCACCCGCTCTCGCCGTTCGCCCGCTCCCATCGTTCGCCCGCTCCCGTCGTTCGCCCGCTCCCGCCGTTCGCCCTCTCCCGCCGTTCGCCGGTCCCACCGTCCGCCGTCCGCAGGCCCCGCCATTCGCCACCGCCCGAAGATAGGTAAACGAGGGGGTCGGCCCCCCAGGGGCAGGGGGTCGACCCTCTGCTTGTTCCGGCAGGGGGTTAACCCCTTGCCTTTCCGGCAGGGGTTCGACCCCCTGCCGGAACATGCAGGGGGTTTCGGCAGGGGGTCAACCCTATGCCGGAACAGGGAGTCAGTTAACCCCCTATGTCCCGTAAGGGGGTCGACCCCCTACCGGAACAACAGGGGAGTCAACCCTCTTCTGGAACAACCTCATTTTTTTTTGTGACTTCATTTTAAAACAGTGTTTTTTTGTGCAGATTTTTCAACGAAACTAGCTTGTGCTCAACCACCTGTGGTAAGTAAGTGACAAAAATAATGCAAATCGGGTAAATACCCGTGGCAAGTAAGTGATGTAAGCGTATCACATATTATTTAATTTATTAGATGTAACACTTTATTGTTTCACACACTCACTTAGTTGTTGATATTTAGGGTTGCTTTGTTGGAGTTCGGAGATCATGTTGAGCATGATTTTAATATATGAATATGGAAGTGTTCTTATTTTTGGAGTACGGAGTCCATGCTAGGCATGGTAGTAGTTAGTGAAATATTGAAGTGTGTTTGCTGCAGGTACATGTTTGCCATTTGTTTGATATGAATGATTACAATGTATTGCAATGTTTGATGTAATTGTATCCATGCTTGCATGTAGTTACTTTCAATTTGATTATGGCTTCCATGTGAAATTGTATAATGAAAGCATGCTTCAAATGATTGTATCGTGTCATTAATAGTTTGCACATGAAAATATTAAGTTATTAATGCATGCATCAAAATTCTTGTTACTGTATGACATCATATATTGCATGATAAATTTGATATTTTCTTCATCATAGCATTCTGATGGTTCTCTTTTAATTCGTTAGGTTATTATTCGTAACATCATAAGAAAATGACTGCAAACCGTGAATGAATGTACCGTAGGATAGTGGACAATGAGTTATCGCATGAATTTATGGATGATGTTGAAAGTTTTATTGAATTTGCAATGACAAGTGTCAATACAGTGGATCCCACAGGTCGAATTAGGTGTCCCTGCAAGATTTGTAAGAATAATCGATTTGTAGAACCTCATGACATTAGACATCACCTATACAGGAAGGGTTTTATGAGTGATTATCAGAATTGGACGTTTTATGAAGAAGAAGTTAGAAACAATTTTGATGCACGGGTGAATGTGGTGCACGATAATCCATATATGGATTTGATATTTGATGCTGCAGGAACATAACTGGGTTCTGCTATGAGTCCTAGTGATGTAAGAACTGCCGTAGATGAAGAATCACCAAACGATGCAGCTAATAGATTTTATGATTTACTTAGAGATGTTGATGAGCCACTTTGGAACGGTTGCGAGAGTCACACTATATTGTCTGCAGTTCTTCAACTAATGAATTTGAAGTCCGAGTATAATTTGAGTCAATCATGTTTTGACCGTTTGTGCATGATTGTGAAAAGTATGTTGCCCAAAGATGAGAAATTGCCACAAAATTTTTATCGTGCGAAAGTTATGGTCAACGCTCTAGGTATATGGTACAAAAAGATTGATGCTTGTCCAAATCACTGCATGTTGTATTTCAAGGAGTATGAAAACAACATATCATGCTTGTCATGTGGGCATTCTCGGTTCAAGCCAAAGACAAGAGGCAATGGCAACACGAGATTAAAGGAAATTTCATATAAGTCGCTCCGCTACTTTCCTATTACTCCTAGATTGCAATGATTGTATATGTCTTCAAGGACAGCTAAAGACATGAGATGACATGCAAATAAAGTTCGACACGATGAAAACAAGATCACGCATCCTGTTGACGCTGAAGCTTGGAAGCACTTTGATCATACTCATTAGAACTTCGCAATGAAAGTGCGAAATGTTAGACTCGATCTATGTACAGATGAATTTAATCCATTTGGGGGTAGATCAACTCCATACTCATGTTGGCCAGTATTTGTAACTCCATACAACCTTCCACCAAGCTTTTGTATGAAACATCCAAATCTTTTCTTGTCTTTGTTGATCCCTGATCCGACCTCACCTGACCAAAATCTTGATGTATATTTAAGGCCATTAATTGATGAACTAAAAGTACTATGGGATGATGGTGTTGCCACGTACGATGCCCACAAAAAACAAAATTTCAACATGAAGGCCGCTGCTCTATGGACAATCAATGACTTTTCTGCATATGGTATGCTATCTGGTTGGAACACACATGGGAGGTTGGCATGTCCGTACTGCATGGAGGATTCCAAAGCTTTTAAATTGATACATGAAAGAAAGCCTTGCTGGTTTGAGTGCCATCATCGATTTCTACCCAACGACCATCCATTCCGACGATAAAAAAATGCGTTTAAAGCAGACACAATTGAAATGGAAGGTCCATCCATAAGATTGTCTGACATAGAGATTCTAAGAAGATTGCGATACTTTCCAGATGCCCGCAGTCCTACACCCTTCCGTGGATTTGGGAATGATCACAATTGGACGAAGAAATTTATTTTTTGGGAACTACCGTATTGGCCGACCCTATTAATACGACATAATTTGAATGTGATGCATGTGGAGAAAAATGTGTTTGATAATGTGTTCAATACAGTAATGAGTGTTAAAGGGAAAACAAAGGATAATTTGAAGGCCCGTATGGATTTGAAAGTAATATGTAAAAGATCAAAATTGGAACTCAAAGAGTATAATGGCAAAGTACTGAAACCAAAGGCAAAGTATGTGCTTGGACCTGATCAAATAAAATATATATGTCAATGGTTGAGACAATTGAGATTTCCAGATGAATATGTCTCTAACATTGCTCGGGCTATTAAGATTGACGATGGACAGTTATATGGTTGAAGAGCCATGATTGTCATATCTTTATGCAATGATTGATACCCCTGACATTCCATGATATGTTAGACAAACCTATATGGGGGGTATTGTCTGAGTTGAGTAGATTTTATAGAACATTGTGCGCATCGGAAGTCGTAGTATCTGATGTAAAGAATCTTGAGGACTTTCTCATCACCACTGTTTGTCTGCTAGAAAAGATATTTCCGCCAACATTTTTCTATGTTATGGAACATTTGATCATACATTTGTCATATGAACTAAGGGTTGGTGGCCGTGTGCAATATCGATGGATGTACCCATTTGAAAGGTATATGTTTTTTTATATTTGTCTCTTTAATAACAACTATTTAAAATTTAAAATGTATATTTTTGCCAGATGCATGTTTGACCTCAAAAAAAAGGTTCATAATAAAGCAAGAGTAGAAGGCTCTATTTGTGAGGCGTACACTTTAGAAGATATTTCAAATTTCTCATCTATGTACTTTGAACCTCACATTCCAACACATTACACATGCCCGCCCCGTAACGATGATGGATAACAAGTAACTGTAGCTGACAAGCTGTCGATATTTTAACCACTTGGGCATGCATTTGGTAGTTGCCGATCAAGGCTCTTGATAGATCGAGAGCAAGACACAACACACATCTATATTCTTTTTAATTGCTCAGCGATCGACCCATACATCAAGTAAGTATATGTAGATGCAACACAATTATAAATCCTTTTATGTTCTATACGTGCATACATGGTTCGGTAATATAAGTATTTGTGGTTTGCAGACGATTTGATCTATAGTTGCGAAGAGAAGTTTCACATCTCACTGATGCAGAAGTAAAAAAAGAACGTGAAACTAAGTTTGTGGAGTGGTTGAAATAGTTGGTAAAGACGCTAACAAAATTTTTTTACTTGTAAACAACACTAAGTTACTTAATTGGTCGTGATCACAATCATTGTTTTTGTCTGTGCGTAGGTCCGACATGGTGATGTTAAAGATCAAGGAATATGTGATTTAGAAAATGGTCTGACCCAAGTTGTGCAATGCTACAATGGGTACTTTGTAAATGGTTATCGATTCCATACAAAAGATTATGGTATAAACAAATCAACAATGAATAGTGGCATGTGTGTCAAGGGTAACAACTACGGTGAAAATGAACATGATTACTACGGTGTTATAGAGGAAATAATGGAGTTGACTTACTTAGGCATAAATAATAGGGTAAATTTATTCAAATGTCATTGGTTTTATCCAACTGCAACAAGACTCGACAAAGCTTCAGGCATTATGGAAGTGAATCATAAATCAAGGTTTGGAACATATGAACCATTCATATTAGCCTTGCAAGCTCAACAAGTTTATTATACTTCATATCCGAGTATAAAAAAGTCAGATAGAAATGAGTGGTGGGCAGTTTGCAAGATAAAGTCCAAACTATACCCTGAGTATGATCAGTTACAAGAAGACAAGTTAGCTGAAGACAGTGATTACTATCAATCAGATGATATCTATGACTTCGCTTATGGTCATGATGCTACGCATGATATGCATGCCATATCTCCATTGGCCGATGAAACATTCATAGAAGAATGTGATCCAAATGTTGTACCAAGTGGATGGGTAAACAATGAAGAAGAAGACAAAGAAGAAGAAGAATATGAAAGTCAAACAAGTGACGAGGAAGAATTCTCAAGCTAGTGAGCAAAATCTTGTAATACAAACCTCTATTTGAATGCATTGCAATACTGGATGTAAATGATTTGAATGCATTGCAATACTTGATGTGAATGACTTGAATGTATTGTAATAGTTGATGTGAATGATTTGAATGCATTGCAATACTTGATGTGAATGACTTGAATGTATTGTAATACTTGATGTGAATGACTTGAATTATTGTAATGTGAATGACTTGAATGTATTGTAATACTTGATGTGAATGAATGAGTTGTATTGTACTTGATGTGAATGATTTGAATTATTTGAATGCATTGTAATATTTGTTGTGAATCATTTGAATGTATTGTAATACTTGATGCGAATGATTTGAATGTATTGTAATACTTGATGCGAATTATTTGAATGTATTGTATGACATATGTTATTTGTTAAAATATGGTTCGTGGAGGTTATAATGGTCGTTCATCCAGTAATAGCCATGCCCAACCTTCATCTTCACGGGCTCCTGTGATAGGTATATCATTTAACCAATTAAATGCTTGATTAGTTGAAATGCGCATTCTGAGAATTTCTAACATATTTTTTTACAAATGATGTTTCGCCTGTACACGACCCACCTACACCAGTTGATCACACAAGTCAGAAGCCAACACATGAAGCAGGGTCTTCTCAGTCTGGCACAAGAAGACTCATTCGAATAGTGTATATCGATAATCGACCGTAAGTATTTCGTTTTCAATTATTGCATATCTTATAAATATTTTATATTGATATTTACTGTGTGCCAATTCATGTGCAACACGAGGTTTGAGCCACAAGAAGTAGTACACGAGATTAGAAATTCACTTCTTCAACATCTACCTGGACCAATCACTCAATGGAAATAGTATTCAAAAGAAGTGATAGATAGATTATGGTCCTCATTCACGGTATACAGTTGTTTCTTATAGTTAATGTGTTTTCTATTTAAATTTTTTTTAGTCATGTCTACTAACTTTCTGAAAATATTTGTAGGTTTCAAATCTTTTTGCAACTACGGTAGAGGAAAATGATGCAAGGAAGGTGTGGTAGAAGGTGGCTGTCAATCGATTTGCAGACATGTTGCACAATATGAAGACTGCATTTAAAAAAGCATTTGACGGAATAGATGATCCACTACAGTGGAAGGGCCATGACCCTATTACTATCAGGAGAGATTATTGGGATGAAATGTGCGATAAGTGGGTGGGGGATGCATTTCAAAATCATTCTGCGAAGGCTGCACAAAATCGAGCGAAAATGCTCGAAGCCCATCTACACACAGGTGGTTGGGAGCCACCTGAAGAAAATGGTAACTCATCAATATATAGTATTAATTTTATAAGTATTTTTGCAAACTTGTTAACTAAATATTTTATTATTTAACTTCGCAGGAAGCAGAAAAAGGAGGCATTGTACCATATAAGGATGTGTTTGTTGAAACACATAAACGGAAGACCACGAGAGACTTCGTATCAGAGAAGGCGAGAACGATAATAGTATGTATTTATTCTATTAATAATCATTGCAATATGCAAGTTATCATAATGTTATCATTAATTATTAATGCATACTTTAAACATTATTTTGTAGGAGGCATATAAGCAACAGATGGTAGAGCGATATGGTGATGACGCTACTCAACATCCATTATTTGATCTTGCAGCATGAGTGACTGCAGCAGGTGAACCCAAAAAGGGTCGTGTGTTCAGGTTTGGGAGTAATATGAACACTTCACCTGTTATTGCTTCTTCCAGTTATGGCTCAGAGACTTCTTCCGCCGACATAAGCTCCAAGCAGCAACCTATTCTTTCCGGTGAAGATGTACGCCAGATCGTTAAGGACACATTGCGTGACTACTTCTATGAAACCATCGCCGACGTTCTCCGAGCTGAGTTCAACAGTTTTTTGCTGAACAAGGGAACTTCGATTGCAACTCTCTCTTAGGTATGAAAGTTTCATGCAATATATTGCATGTCGTTAGATTTCATGTAACTTTGATTGCCTTAGCATATTCAGTTTTTTTGACTGCCTTAGAACACATATGAGCATGATATAATCACATATTCAGTTTTTTGACTATCGTAGAACACATATGAGCATGGTAGAATCACATATAGATTTTTTTTAAATGTGTTAGAACTCATATCATTTATGATAGAATCACATACAAAGTTTTTTGCTTTGCCTACCTTAGAGCACATATGAGCATGATAGAATCACATATAGAGTTTTTCTGACTGCCTTAGAACACATATGAACATGCTATAATCACATATTCAATTTTTTGATTGCCTTAGCACACATATGAGCATGATCGAATCACATATATAGCTTTTTGCCTGCCTTAGAGCACATATGAGCATGATAGAATCACATATAGAGTTTTTCTAGCTGCCTTAGAACACATATGAGCATGATATAATCACATATAAAGTTTTTTTACTGCCTTAGAACACATATCATTCATGATAGAATCACATATAGAGTTTTTTGCCTGCCTTAGAGCACATATGAGCATGATAGAATCACATATAAAGTTTTTTTACTGCCTTAGAACACATATGAGCACATGATAGAATCACATATAGTGTATAATTTATTTAAATATATTTTGTTTATCAGTACTGACTGTTCTTTTCTTGTGTAGGCTGCTAGCGATAATCAGCGTAGCGGAGCTGAAGGGACAGATCAAGGCAATGAACAAGAAGACACACAAAATCTTGGCGATGATTAGATTAATGTGTTGAAGAAGTTCTATTTTTTTTTGTTTCGAAATTGTAATTGTTGAATTGTAAATAATTAAACTTATTAATTTTAAAGTGGAACGATTAATTGTTGTAGATTCCTTTTATATGAAATTTTATGTGTACTTTGTTTTTTATTTACAGGAAATATAAATTGTACAGAAAATATAAATTGTACCGTTCTTGATATTTAATTTTCAAATAATTTTTTTTTTTATTTTTCCCCTTGTAAGCGACGGATATATCCATCGCTATACATACAATTTAGCGACGACTTAGCGATGAATGTAAATCCGTCGCCAAGCCGAGGTCGCCATTTAGTACCAGCGGATTTGCGATGGAATACGTCGTTCGTTATTTCGTCGTAATTAGCGATAAAACTGACGACGGATTTATTCCGTCGCCAGTTAGCGTCGAAAAATTCGCGACGTAAGCTGTCCGTCGCCTCTTCGTTGCTAATCCGTCGCTAAGTCGGTTAGCGACGAAATGAGGTCGTCGCTAATCCACTGCTTTGTTGTTGTGTACAAAGTTTCTGCGCTAGCTATCCCGCCCCCTCCCCACAAATTTGATTCTGTTTAGTTGCATTTGGTAAGCCAAAGCCATGTCCGATTATAATCAGATGTGGATACAGTTTTAATTTTTTGCCACCCAATGCAATCAGTATCTGAATTTGATGTATATTTGAATCGGTTTACATGTAAGTGGATCTGGTATGAGCTTTGCATCATCAACATCTGATTAGTTGAACATGGTGTTGGCCACGTACGTCCGATCCAAATCTGAAATCCTGTTTGCAAACTCAGCCAGGTGGATTGGAGCCAACGTATGCCGAGGTTCATGTGTTAATGATCTCCGCACCCAACTAGTGCATGGCATTCCTTTTGAATGATTCCCCACCCACATGTGCATGTGCACTCGGCAGCTCTCACAAACTTGTTGTATACGGAGGGGAGAGAGGGCTGGTCATGAGTGTGAAAGGGAGCCGTTGGTGGGAGCGACAAATATTTGAACCGCACGCATCCCTATAAGTAAAACGATGTGGACTCGCACGTTTGGATGGCTTCGAGTCCACCCCAATCTGGGCCGGATCAACAGTTAGGACCGGGTTTTACTACACCACTTTCACTCTCATCGCCTGCACCTAACCTTGCTTGGCTCACCCGCAACCTCTCCGTCTTTGCTCACAAGCTTCTGAAACGGTACAGTTGTCTCAACCAAACCATTGCTTTACTCTCACACAAGCTAAAACAGCCAGCCAGCCAAGTCACTGACTGGACTGGGTGAGGGTCTCTTTTTTTTTTTTTCATCTCCTCCAGGAAGGTGGTACTTTGGTAAATATTTCACATAAGGAAGGGCGTTTGATTGTCAGAACCTATCGTCATGAATAAATTACTAGTTTGTTTGGATTTTAAACTGAGAAACGGAGTTCGTATTTAAGACTGCGCCCGCCGGGGTCAGAACGGAAGCGCGCAACTGAAAAAGTACCCAACACGTCTTCTGATCGGACTGAGCGTAGCGATGAGCGTTCGTCCGACGGAGTTCCAACGAGAAACCGGCGATTTCGCCGCTTCTTCCGGCTTGTTTAACAGTTCTGGTTGGTGCTGATCTTCCTCTCGGATCTCTTTCGCTCTCTCCGTGTCTCTTTCTCGCGCGTCTGCAGTCTATTGCCAGCGGTTCTGCGGAATGCACAAAATGGATACGGGATTTAGGATTTTCTAGCGGATCTCCAGCCATGAATCGGAGTTTTAGGTCTCCGGACTCGAAAATGCAGGCGTCGCTGCATCAGAGACCGGGGACGAAGCTCCGCAGCGTCATGAAGGAGAAGGAAGAAGAGCTCTCCTTGTTCCTCGAGATGCGAAAACGCGAGGAGGAGAGGAGCTACCTGCTTCTTCACAGCACGGACGAATTCGATCCTCCTTTAGGCAATCTAGATCTTTCTCTCTTTACCTCCATTCCTTTTTTTTTTCTCCTTCCTTACGCTCAGAAATGCGGAAACTTTTGGTGTTTTTTCTTTTTTATGTTTTGAGCTTCAATGAGATGTCTGATGATCTAGATCTGGTCTGCGAATTCTGTAAGGATGAACTCCTAGATAATACCTTGTGTTATTTTGAGATAGAGTTCTGTTTTCGGCTTGCATTTTTCATTTTTGACTGGATTTGAAGTTTGGAGAGTTTATCCGTCTCAATGATTTCTTGTTCAGGTTTGAACTGGTGCTTTACATTCTTGCATTTTTTTTGGTTTGAGAAGATGTTTTAGCTTTTTCATCTTGATGTTGATCGCTATGATTGTAATTTCTTACTAGCTTTGGATACCGCCGCCTCAACTCTTTGGAGCTTTCTTGAGAAGATGTTGTTTTCTCTTCAACCGTTAGATTGATGTGCCTCTGCTCTCTCTGTGCGGTTCTCGTGAATGTTCAAATTTGCTGCCTGTTTGCTTTTTCAGGCTCAAAGTCCGGCACTTTACCCATTTTCAAGATAGCAACATCAACAGCTTCACGCAAGGTTGGGCCTGATGATTTCCTCAACTCGGATGGAGACAAGAACGATTATGATTGGTAATGGCTATACACTTGAGATCTTTGGTGAAACATTTCGGTATTTGTTACACAATTTGCATGGTTTGATTTCTTGAGTTTGTGGTCATCCCTTTGTAATTGTATCTGTCCCCAGGATTGATCAATGTTGTTTTTTTATAGGGTGGTCTTCCTCCCTGCACAAGAGAGAGAATATTTCACTGAATCTTCTTGTTCCACTTGAAAGCGGGCTATAGCTATCTGTAGCGTGATACCTTCCCTGAAGCAAACAATTTGGTTTTTTGCTTCATGGAAAGTGTGACATCCTTCCAAAATTTACTTTTTTTCCCCTTGAATTTACTCAATTTCAGAATTTGAGCGTGACATGATATTGCTCAGTCTACCTGAAGTAACTGTCTTGGTCGGTGTTTTCACAATGTGGTTCTCATTTCTGGAATTTTTTTTTCATCCTCTGTAAGCTGTTGTATACTGAGCTTTGCAATCTACATGGTTTTAGCTGCATGTTTTAATGATTTCTTGATTATATTTCCCGTTGAGATGTTGCTTTTGAATTATGAAGGGGCCTTTTCCTCCCACAGGCTGCTTACACCACTTGGGGCACCTCTTTTTCCTTCATTGGAAAAGGAATCACATGGATCTGTAGTTGGACCGCTTGGGACACCTAAAGTTCATCCAACTGTGCTTAAATCTAGAGTACGTTCTCGTTCTAGTCTCATTCCTGATGCTCTTTTTCCTGAAAATTTAAAGTTGCTCTTTTATGTTGTTCTGTTGCAAAAGTAACGAGGGAAATTTGTTATTCAATGTAATGGCCACACTTCTAGTTAAGGCCTTCTGCTTATTAATTGTAATATTGATGGCTAACTCTAGGCAAGAGCTTTACTTGACAATATCATTGGAATGATCTACTTCCAGCATATGATCATAATGTCATGTACTTCATACTTAAGTTCTCTAAGTTGAGACTTGAAGTAATTTGTTGAATTAAATTCATGTATGCTTATCCATTTCTATTTCTTCAAATGGTGGACTTAGTCATACTAGAAAGTAAGAAGGTTTCCACAAACCTTCCTGGACACAGTCCTTTCTTCTTTCGTATCTTTACCTTTTTGTAAGAAACTTTCTATATGTTCTGCATGGTTATTTGACCACATGGCACATTTGCACATTTTCTAATTCAGTTCTGCCGTTGTAACTTATGTTTTCTTTATCTAACTGGCTGTGATCTTTACTAACTGTCTTAGGCAGTCAATCTGAATATGAATTTCAAGTTTTCAACATTTATTGGGTCATAAACGACCCAAGCAGAGGTTTGTGTAACAATCTTCCTGCGTGTGTGTGTGTGTGCTGCGTGCATGCACATTTGAGATATGTGCATTCACATTTGAGATATGTGCAAAGCTGGTAATTGCTTTGTGATAAAGATGTTAAGAACTTGGTCCACTTTTTTACTTGGTTTCACACACTATATTTATCTTCCCCCGTTCTTCTTACAGATCAGTAAATAGAATAGATAGAATTTTAATGTGTCTCCAAAAATTAACTTGATGAATTATGCAGTTGGTATTAGAATAAAAAGAAACATATGCAAGCAATGCTATGGATGTGAGATGCTTTTGAATTACCTTAAAAGTATGGAATTGCTACCAAAGTTCATATGATGGCAACTTGTTTCTCATTTATATCTTTTTTTGGTCAATTCTGTACAATGGCTGCAATTTAGATCTCCTTTTGTTTGAGAGAACATTGGTCTAGAACAAGCCGTTCATTTAATGTAGCCTGGTTGGTCAGGTCATCTGGTCAGCTGTGCTTTTAAAAGTCATCTAGCCTAACTACAGAGTTTTAAGAAATTTGAAGGCATAAAAGGATTCTTACTTCAGTTTGCATCTTCTATTGAAGGAAGAGACACTTCTCAACGCCAAGACTTCAAGTGTGGACTGACCCACTTGAAGTGCTTGAACAACTTTTAGATGTTTCCAGTATACCATTTTGAGGTCCTAGCTTCATAATGTAGAAATGGAATACTTATGGTTGAATGGTGTGGATTCCAATTGTGCTAGTGTTGAAACTCACTTCATCCCTTATTCTCATGGTTTGTGCTTGAACCATTTTCCTTGTTTGTTGGAAAGTTATGACTTACGAATGACAAGTTGGTATCCATGGTTGTGATGATTTCTTCCATTTAGAGTTCTAGTTGGTTCACTACCATTAGATTGTTTGTATTTGGAGCTGTCCTTGTCTTGTAAGACTTTCTATTTGCATGTTGTCTTCTCTTACTATGTCAATTTTCATACAAACATTTTATTTGCCTGTTGTTCTTTTAGTTTGTCAATCTATATCATCTCATTTCTGGGTTTAGTGGATGGAATCTCCTTCAAAGAGAAGGCTTCCACTTCCAGATTATATACCTATATCACTTATTCATGCACCCTTTGCTGCTAAGTCATTCCTAGCTAGTGACTACCAGGATAATCAACAATGTAAACATGGTCAGAGAACAAGACATCACAAACCCTTTAAAATAAGACTGCTGATAGATCTGCTTGGCCTCACCAAATCGCTCTGTTAACTAGGTCATTATCAAATTACGTATCTGTAGCTTTTCATGAATTGTGTACATCTGTTCACATTCCCTAAACAAAAATTGTTATTTTTTAGCTGCTTTTAATCGATTTTATGCTAAAATATGTAAGAGCTGTGAACTTACATCTGAGTTAGGATTCCACCCTTCTTCTTGACTATATCTTTTTAGTTTTTAAGTTTTCCAAAATGTTGATTAGGAGTCACACCAGGAAATTAAAACAACTGAACTGTGTTGCTAGTTAATAGATTTTAGCCATTTCTGTGAGCTGGTCTTATCCATGGCATTCCTCCCCAAAATGCCGTGCCGCATTCTTTGCCTTTGGGAACCCTTTTGTATTGATGTTAGTCTTGTTGCTGAATCTGATCAGTTTCTTACGATTAATTGGAGGTCTAATGGCATGATGGTTCCAAATCATGCATGATTTGTATGAACTATGAAAACACACATCCTATTGCACCAGCATGTGGATAGAGTATGAGGTATTAGGTCTCCTCAAAGTTGCAAATATCTATATCTATTGTGGAACGTGAACTATTTCATGGAGGATAGCCCCCCATGTCAAAGATTCTCAGGTTCTGGCCACTTGCAACAATTGTGCCAAGTAGTCTCTGTATAGCTGCTCTCTTGGGTACCATCCAATGTCTTTCTGCCAAGGTGTAGCTAGGCAGAGATATAATAACTGTCCCTTTACCAAATAGGTGTAGGCTGGTCTTTGCTGGTGCACTTGAGAGCAACATTGTGATGCCATGTATGCTAATTGTCTCAAGTGAGGGGTTGGGTCGGGTCCAAAACTCCCATGCCCAGTATGGGGGCCTGGTAGAGGTCCCCATGTTACATAGGTAAACCCAGTTCGAGCCACCACCCATGCTCATGTCTAAGGTAAGCTTGTGAGTGCTTTGATGCAAGTTTTTTTAGTTTCTTTTTGAGTAATATAAAAGCTATGAGCACAACCCAGCTCCATCCATTACTTCCTGAACTAGACAAAGCAGCAAGGCCTTGTCTATGCTTTGCTATGCCTTGTTGGTGAGACTGCAAACAAAAAGTCCACCCATATGTGTTTCGTCTTGAATTTTAATGGCACTTTGTTTTTGCAGTTAATTGTTTGAAGTTTGAACAGTTTTGTGAAATTGGCAGCTTGATTGGATTTTTTTGTTTTGGCTTGCTTTTTGAGGATGGCGGATATATTTGCTCAGATTGCTGATATTTCTATACTACTGTTGATTTTTGTATTTAAAATTTTGAATGAAGACTTGAGCTTGCTTTTCTCATACGTTTCAAGCTTCTTCTGTTGTGCCTATGCTGTCAGCTTATGTTTCCTATTGGATGCAGTTATCTGTTCCTCAACCTGAATCAGCTCCAAGCGGAAATCTCGTATCAAGGCAACCAATATCAATGTCTGCCTTGAATACATCAAACACTGGTCTGCGCAGGCCTTCTTCATCGGCAACCACAAGTTCAACAGCTTCTAGACCATCAACTCCAACCAGACGGTTTACACTGCCAGCAGCTTCTAAGCCCTCCAGGTCTTCCACTCCAACCTCAAGGCCAACCTTACCTTCAACAAAACCAGTGACTACTTCTGCAAGACCTTCCATGCCTTCTGCTAGATCATCCACACCAACAGCCAGGCCTACTCTTCCTGCTTCTAAGTCATCCTCAAGGCCATCTACCCCAACAAGACGGCCATCAACACTGTCCACTGTATGCAGTAATTCGGGTCGACCTGGTCGATCATCTTCAGTTACCAAGTCCAGCTCTACAGCATCAAGAAATCCTGTGCCCTCTTGTGATACTTCTACAGTTAGATCCAGACCCTGGCAGCATTCAGAGATGCCTGGTTTCTCGCTGAATGCTCTGCCAAATTCAAGGACATCAGTGCCTGAAAGGCCAGTTTCAGCCTCTAGAGGTAGACCTGGTGTGCCAAGTGCCCTCAGATCTGGTACCTCCAAGTCTAATTCAAATGGTAGACCAAGAAGGCAGTCATGCTCCCCTACTGGTTTGAGAGGGAGGGCTCCAAACACTGGTAGTCAGAGCAACGGAAGCTTAACCAAATCAAGTCAATTACATTCCAATGATAGTGATAATGTCAGCCCAGTTGTCATTGGGAGCAAGATGGTTGAGAGAGTGATAAATTTACGGAGATTGGCCCCTCCTAGGGATGAGCAACGATCTTCCCAACATAACCCCTTCGGAAAATCTTCTTCTCCAGATAGCACAGGCTTTGGTAGGACACTTTCAAAGAAGTCGTTGGACATGGCGATGAGGCACATGGTAGATCTCTGTATCCTTTTATTTTTTTTCTCATTTATCGTAAATAGTCTCTGTGTTAGAAATTAGTGATGCATTTGCAATATTGTCCAGGTACTAGTTATAGCTTCAGATAGTGTTATTAAGCATACAATCATTTTCTTCTTGTTTATTGTAATTGTTTTCTCTATTTTAACGTGGCAATTTTTCATACTTTTCAGTTACTAGAAATAAATTCATATAGTATTGTCCAGTACCTGGCTTCTAATGAGAATACTTCCACGCTCAATTTCTGTGGCATTTTTTGTTCACTTCCGTTAAAATGTTTTCAGAAGCTATGTATAAACCTTGGTCGTTTTCATGGAAATATTACTTTCATCATGCTGTTTCAGGATCTTCTTGTTTTTGTATTAGGATGTAACTTATTTAGTATATCCACTTTTTCCGACTGCTTAAAAGAAATGGCAGACAATTATTAATATAGTATCAGTGCATTCTGTTGTAGTGTGGTTCTCGTGCTGGCTTGACACACCGTAGGTGGTGTCCAAAATGGCAGCATTCTCTTTTCCAGTGCAGTCTATCATTGTTTCTAATATCGTTATATCACAATATCATAATAGGGCGGTGGGTGTGGGACAATTTTACTTGTCAAGTTCAAGAAAGTATTGCCTATCCAAAAAAAAAGGTCAAGAAAGTATTGCTGTCCTTACCTGATAAACTTGGTATCTTCATGTTGTCTAGGAAGTTTAGACCAAAACAAGAAAGGATATGTAATAGATCCAATTTTGGCATGATATTTCAAGTGCAGGCCCATGTTTTCTGAGGACCCATCTTTTAAAAGAAATTGTCAAATTGGGATTCAAGACTGATCAACTCAGGCTAACCGTCAGTTACCTATAGCAAAGTCATTAAATTGAGCCCTACTGTATACGAACAAAAGCTTAACACACTTTTTCCAAGGCATGTTTAGAAAAGATGTTTCATATGCATTTTAATCCTGAAATTCACTTCAGGTCCCTATTTGACAAAATCAATAAAAAGAGAGCTAAAATGTCGTTTCTGAGAACATGGGTCTTCAAGTGGGAACTCCCTGAAGAGATGGTGCGTGTGTTAGTTTCCATTTCCCTCCAGTCATATGCGGCCCCAATTAATGCACTTTTTGTTTTTCAGGATATAGGCCGCAGCATCCCTGGGAGCTTGAGGCCTCTTATGACGAATGTTCCTGCTTCCTCTATGTACAGCGTCAGATCTGGGCCTGCAAGAAGCAAGCTCGTCAGCATTTCAGATTCGCCTCTTGCTACAAGCAGCAATGCTAGTTCAGAACAGAGTGTTAACTTTTGCTTGGATGTAAGTGAAATTGAAGACGACGATTTAGTCTGTGAAAAAGGTTGTTATTCGTCCCCAGCAGGTCAGCTTGAAAGTGCACCTGGGAGGAGCAGCAGTGATTGTGCTAATTGCCTTCACAATCCAGAAATCAGAGAAAATCATGTCTAATATCATCCATGGCTCCCTCAAAACATGTGAGATTCTCCGTGTTGTTGAGAGGTACCTTGTTTAGGTTCAGAAAGTGATGGATATCTGCATGTTTAGCATTATGTGGGTTCTTTTTGTCTGTATAGGACAAGATAGGTGCTAGTTTATGTTTACAGCCCCTTATTTAATGCTAAGCTACTCGGATATTTCATCATGGATTATGCGCTCATCCTTCTTGCAGAAGGGTAACTAAAAGCAGGGTTTACACATTATGATATATTGTAACTTAAAATTTTTGAGCTTGTCGTCTTACTAATCTTTTTAATGGCCCTCAATTCCTTCTTAAATTCTGAAGAAAGATGTGTTATCACTGGCGTTTCAGTGTACAATTATTCATTTGCCTCCTAATATTATGATCCCCTTCCGAGATCCTGGTTGATAAATTTAGGTGGATTGACATGGACCATGGCACAACAGTAGCTTTCCCAAAGGAAATATTTATGGTTTGAGTGTGATCTCCGAGTCATATATTCATTGGGAGTTTATTGTTGGAAATCCTAGAAGATCCACCGCGTATGTCTCTCTTCTCTCTAGTTTCTTTCCTGATGGTCAATCTAGGGGTTTCAGTGGGATTATAAACTATCTTTCGGTTAAAATAGTACAACTCTAACCGCCCCAGCTATCATATGCCGCTCTCTATGTGAAAGAACATATAGAAAATTCTTGCTTCCCTTCCTGCTGTAGAATATTATGGGTTTTTCTACCCTTCCCATATTTTTTTTGCATTTCCTACCTCATAAATGTGTTGGGCATGATCGAATCCACACCATAGTCACAAATATTGCAAGATTTATGAAAGTCTTGCGAGAAATTGCCTGGAATTTAAAATGGTAATTTCTCATGAGATTTTCAAAATATTGTGAGATTTATGAAAAAAACATAAATACCATGAATTAAATGTGATATTTATGTTTTAAATGACTATTTATCGTGAAAAAATGTATTTTTATTTTTAAATAATTTTTATTAATACTTTTTTATAAAAATAATTTTTATATTTTTAATTAAATTTTTTATTGTTGAGATTTTTTTCAAAAAAATGCAAGATTTATCGGAGCATTGATTTTTTTAACACTCAAATTGAGATATAGAAACTTTGAACTTTATTTCGTCATCTCTTCACCTTTATAGTAGCCTCTAATTCTCAGAGCTTAGATTACAAGTGAGAAGAAGAAGAAAAGAAAAAGATAAAGGGAAAAAAAGATGAGGGCTTAAGAGTTGATTGGATCCGCGTGTCTTCTTGGGCTTTCTTGAATTCACTATCACTTTAACAATTTGCTTTTTCTTTTTTTTTTAATCTTTCTTTTTTTTCTTTCCTTGAACTTACGTAACTTCTTTCTTTTATAGATTTTTTTTAAGTTTATTATCCTATGATGAAAGTTATTTCATCATGAATACTGTTTTTGCTTGATGGATGCCATCTGTATTTGTAACCACCTTCATGCTCCTTGTCTTCCTACATGGACAAATGCTTAAGAGTTAGAGTGATACATGATTGATTTACTGCAACTAGCATAAGTTACCCTCCTTTACCATAATTAGCACATGTTACCCTCTTTTACTGTAACCTGCAAGGGTGGTTATCGTAATTAGCACAGGTTGCCCTCTTTTACAATAACTAGCAAGCACAATAAGAGAGGTTTACCATAACCTGCATATTTATTTTATCATGTCTCAACGAGTGTATATTTGATAATTTTGACACACTTGAACATAAATTTAAATTATTTATTTAATATATATATATATATATATATATATATATATACATATATATATATATATATATTATGCAAACAATTTGCCCCTTGATTCCTTTATGTTTGAAAGCAATTCCAAACGTAAAGAAATCATCATTATTTATTTAACATTTTTTTTGCTAAATAAATTTTATTCATTTAGATCGTGGAGTTGACACATGATCAATTCATATTTAAATCCCCATTTTATTTGGGTTTGAATTTTGATCCATAATTTGGATATAATTTGTTGGATCTAGGTTCATAATTTTTTTTTACCGTGTGGAATCAACTCTCACTTTTTTGACTCTTTTTTTAATGAGAAATCTCCAACATTTTATAGGATTCACACCCATTTTTTTAGGTGTGTTTTCTTATTTTTAGGTTTTTTTTTGGTACTCAATTTTTTTGTATTTATTTATTTATTTTTAATTATATGTTTATCCATGACTTTGGTAATTTAAGTTACCAAGTTTAGGATTAGAAAATGTGAGAGCCAACCTCTTTTTGTAAGATTCTCATCTTTTGAGCTGGTTAGAAGCCCAATTAATTGAGATTTCTTTCAAATTAACATTATCACAAAGACTCTCTTACTTATTTCTTAGAAAGTCATCTATAAATAAGTATCCTATAACACCAAATAACATAAGCCTTTCTTGAGCCTAAACTAGATCTTCACTCACTTCTTGAAAATGCGTGAGGTTTAGATTAATTTACTTTTTTAAGACCCGAAAGAGCCTAGAATGGATCTTCACTCACTTCTCGAAAGGGTATGAAGTTTAGATTCCTTTACTTTTTTAGGACCCAAAAGGGCCTAGACTAGATCTTTATTCACTTTTCAAAAATGCATGAAGTTTAAATCTCTTTACTTTTTTAGGACCTGAAGGTCCTAGACTGGATTTTTACTCACTTCTCGAAAGAGCATGAAGTTTAGATCATTTTCTTTTTCTAGGACCTAAAAGGGCCTAAACTTGATTTTTACTCACTTCTCGAAAGGGCGTGATGTTTAGATTCTTTTACTTTTCTATGACCTAAAAAAGTCTAGACTAGATCTTTACTCACTTCTTGAAAGAACGTGAGGTTTAG
The DNA here is from genome assembly GCF_984573655.1 of Nuphar pumila. Classification (NCBI taxonomy): domain Eukaryota; kingdom Viridiplantae; phylum Streptophyta; class Magnoliopsida; order Nymphaeales; family Nymphaeaceae; genus Nuphar; species Nuphar pumila. The sequence goes on along the minus strand of NC_143260.1, from coordinate 107,505,391 downwards.
ATCCCTTTACTTTTCTAAGACCCAAAAGGGCCTAGACTGGATCTTTACTCACTTTTTAAAAAGGCGTAAAGTTTAGATCCCTTTACTTTTCTAGGACCTGAAAGGGCATAAATTGAATCTTCACTCGCTTCTTAAAAGGGTGTGCGGTTTAGATCCATTTACTTTTCTAGGACCCAAAATGGCCTATACTGGATCTTTACTTACTTCTCGAAAGGGCATGATGTTTAGATCTTTTTACTTTTCTAGGACCCGAAAGGGCATGGGGTTTAGATCCTTTTACTTTTCTGGGACCCGAAAGAGCATAGACTGAATCTTCACTCACTTCTCGAAACAGTATAAGGTTTAGATCTCTTTACTTTTCTAGGACCCGAAAGGGCTTAGACTGGATCTTTACTCATTTCTCGAAAGGGTGTGAGGATTACATCATTTTATTTTTCTAAAACCTGAAAGGGCTTAGACTGAATATTTACTCACTTCTCGAAAGGGCATGAAGTTATGATCAATTTACTTTTCTAAGTCCGGAAGGGCCTAAACTGGATCTTTACTCACTTCTCGAAAGGGGGTGAGGTTTAGATCCATTTACTTTTCTAAGACCCAAAAGGGCTTACACTGGATCTATACTCACTTCTCGAAAGGGGGTGAGGTTTAGATCTCTTTACTTTTCTAGGACATAAAAGGCCATACACTGGATCTTTACTCACTTCTCGAAAGGGTGTGAGGTTTAGATTCATTTCTTTTCTTTGAATTCAGTGTTGACAAATTATGGATCTGGACTCGATCCTCAAAAGGGCTCAAACTGGATTCAAATCTGAATGTGTGTGGACATGTATCTGGGTCCATAGCTTATAAGTGTTGCATACTTTAGTTGAATCCATGAACAATACCAAATAGGTGAATCCAATTTTAATAAGTCAGAACTTTAACTTTAATATTAGCATCTAGTGAATTTGTATTATCCACCAAATTGAGAAACTTCCCAAAAACTGCATTAACATTTTTATGAGATGTTTAGCTTATAGCTAATGTTATCAGCAATACTGAAGCCAAATTATTTAAGCTATAAATAACTATTTCTTTCCTTCTTCTTTTTTTGTATGGAGAATTGATATTTGTATAAATTTTGGAGTGTTTTAATTTTGTATTGGTGTCTTGAATGACATTCTCCATTTTAAACTTTTGACGCTTCTTTAACAACTCTTTGACATTTTTCATGTTCATTAACAAACCGTATTTGTTATTAGGCCATATATGAGAATGACCTAATAATTACCATGCAGTTTAACCTCTTGCAGCAAGAAGAAAAAACTGTTTAACTTAAACTACAAAATAATTTATTAGACACATTTTTATTAGTAGTTTATACCCATGCATGGAGTTACTACATTTGAAAGAGAAAGCAAAACTATTTGATGCTCCTAGGCAGTTTATACTCATGTGAGACTTTTTCTTAGAGTAATTATTTGTACAATTTACACTCGTGTAATAAGAGTGGTCTCCATGCAGTTTAGGCTCTTGTGGCAAGGAGCGCTTTCCATGCAGTTTAGGCTCTTGTGGCTAGGAACATTTCCTTTCATACAAAGTATTTTTTAGAAAGCGGTCATTTACGACATAAACAATATATTCACCATTTGGAGATGTAGCCCTATACGCCCCATTCACAAACACTTTCTGGACCACATATGGTCCCTCCCATTTGAGCTCAAATTTACCACGAGAACATCAAGATGAAATGATAGGGTGTCATATCATGAGCACTAAATCTCCTTTTTTGAATAACCTATACTTTACATTTCAATCATAGGCATTAGTCATTCTTGCTTGATAAACTTATAAAAATTGATGAGATTGCAACCTTCTTTCATCTAAAGAATCAAGTTCAGTATAACGAATTTGAGCTCTTTTTTCTTGAGTCAATGAGTTATTAAGTGCTACCCTTAAAGATTTGAACTAGACTTCCAAGGGTAATATTGCTTCAGAATCGTAAACAAGAGAATATGTGGTACAATTGGTGGTCATTCTGTATGTTGTTCGATATGAGCAAAGAGCTTCACCCAACTTTTTATGCCAATTTCTTTTATTGTTGCCGACTATCTTTTTCAAAAACTTACACAAAGTTTTATTAAATGCCTCAACCAATCCATTTGCTGATGAATGATAAGGCGATGAGAATTTTTGCTTGATTTTGAACTTTATGCAAAGTTTTTCTACTAGATTTTTAAATGGAGTCCCATTATCAAAAGTTATTGACTCTGGGATTCCAAATCGATAAATGATGTTGGTCCGCAGAAAATTTGCGACTATTGCTTCAGTTTTTGTCCTGACAGGTATAACTTTAGCTCATTTAGAAAAATAATCAGTAGCTGCCAAAATATACTGATGATTTATTGATGATTTGGGAGAAATAGGACCAATAACATCTAGGCCCCAAGATGCAAATGGCCAAGATCAGGTCGTGGCATTTAAGTAGTCATGTGGTTGGTGTATAAGGTCACCATGAATTTGGCAAACCTTACAACTCCGTGCAAACTTAATTACATCTAACATCATGGTGGGCCAATAGTAACTGATTCTTTATAATTAATTACCCAATTTTGGACCGGGTTGGTGAGCACCACAAGATCCTTGATATACTTCATGCAACACTACAACAACTTCTCTTCTTGTAAGACATTTTAAAAGAATTCCATCATAAGATCTTCGATAGAGGGTGTCATTTAACTCCATGAACTGAGGGGTCATCCTTCTGATTCGTATACATTTTTCTCGCTCTTGAGGTAATTGCCCATTTTGTAGGTAGTCATAAATAGGTTGTTGTCAATCCTCTTCAATGAATTGTACTGTTACCATATTAATTGTGGCTACCTCATCCTCGTCCGAGATTGAAGAACAACTACTTTGAGAACTTTGAACTTCTACAAAATCAAAATATTATACATTATCTCGTATGTTTTGAGAGGCGATTTTACTTAACTGTGATTGATAGGCCGCTCTATATTCTGCTCAACTAATTATGTCAGCTCTTCGAGAAGGTTCTGCGTGCCAAATCTGTTATCCCTGCAAAAATTTCCCTTTGAGCAGGATCCTTTCGCATTTCAAATATTTCTCTTTATTTTTGAAAAATGAAAATTAACTCGCCTCCATTTTGAAAAAGATGGGAAATAGAGACTCACTCATCGGTACGAGGTTCAACCGTTCTTGGCGCCTTTACCAGGGGTAATCAAACCAAGGATCGAATCAATGCCTTTTGCTTTGCCTAAGTTTGACTGACAAATTATTTCAAAATCCTAAATGCACATTGAATCATACTTGTGCTATGAACTTTGAAAATGATGGTTTAAAATATAATGCATGCTTTTGGAAATATTTCAGAAATTTGGATTTTCCAAGTGATTTTGAAATAGGTTTGAAAATATCTTTTAGGAAATGGTTCAAAAATTGAACTTAATTTGAAAAGATTGAAATTTGAATCCAAAAATTTGGGTTTGAAGTGAATTTGAAAAAGGAAATTGGAAGTTTGAAATTTTGAATTTTGAAATTGAAATCAAAAGTTGAAATTGCAAGAAGTTGAAATAAACTTGTGAGATTTCAGAGTTTGAAATTTGGAATTTTAAATCTGAATTGAAAATGAATATTTTAAATAAAAAATGGATTTAGAAAAGATTGAACTTGGAAGATAAAAGACTGAATTTGGAACTTTGAAGTTGATGAATCAGAGTTTGAAATTAAGACTCTGAATTTAATTTTGAAATTCGATTTGATGTTTGAAATCAGAGTTGAACTTGAAAATTGAATTGGAATTTCAAAGTGAATTTTAAAAATTTGGTTTAGAATTTAAGTGGAGAAAATGAAATTCAGAATCTTTGAAATTGAACTTGAAATAAAAATAGAATTCAAAATTTGGGATTTTAAAAAGAAGTAGAAATTCAAAGTTAAAATGTGAAATTCAAAGATGTGAAGTTCAGAAATAAGAATAAAAAATGGGAATTTGAAATAAGATTTAAAACTGAGTGGGATTGAAAATAAAAAGATGAATCTGAATTTGTAAATGAAAGTTGGAAAATGACTTTGAATTTAGAAATTAAAACTATGTTTTGAAAATCACTCAGAATTTTTGAAAATAATTTTGAAATAACTTGAAAAAGATGAAAAATAATGAAGTAATTCTATACAAAAGGTTTTATTTGAATTTGGAATTTAAGAGCAAATTTCATTCTTTAATAGAATTAAAATAGGATTAAATTATAATACATTCATGACTATGGTCACAAACATATTCTAATCTAATCTTTATTTGAATTCTAGTAAAGAATAAAATATTTTTTTGTGCCTTTATAGAATTTAAAACAAAGTTAATTTTTAATATATTCATGACTATGACCATAAATATATCTCAAATTATTTTGTATCTTAAATTCTGATAGAGGAAGAAAAAGAAAATTTATTTTAGAAAAAATATGATGATTTTCAAAAGGGACCTAAAGTGGAGGTCAAATTTTATTTCATAAAAGATAAAAATGCTAAGTATTGTTCACATTTTGACTATGGCCATAAATGTGAATCATTTACTTAGGGTTATTTACCTCTTATTAGAATGGTGCACGTGCCATTCGTGTTATACCATAGTGTTTTTTGAAGAATAAAATAAAATGAAATGCCATAAGCTATTACGAGAATTTAAAATGCAACTATATGCTCATACATTCTAATCTAAACAAAAAAGTAGAAATTCTCATTAATATGAAATTATTACAATCTTAAATTGAAATTGAATGTTAAAATTTCCTAATCTAAGAAAAGAAATCAGGGTCTTCTATGTTTTTCTACAAACATGAGATAGCACAAGGCAACAAAAATGCAAAATATAGAAAGAAATTGAAAATGCTATGTTAAAACTAATATACATATGATTATGCCTATGTTTTAATGGAAATGCATATTCATATGTGAAGATGTAATGCCTATGCATGAATGAGATGCATATGCATTTACCCAAGTGCAATGCCTATGCTTATGAAGAAATGCATATGCATTTGCCTAAGTGCAATGCTTATGCTAATGAAGAAATGCATATGCATTTGCCTAAGTGCAATGATTATGCTAATGAAGAAATGCATATACATTTGCCTAAGTGCAATGCTTATGCTTATAAAGAAATGCATATGCATTTGCCCAAGTGCAATGCTTAGGCTAATGGAGATGCATACATATATATGCAAAAGTACAACACAAACATTATGCTAGAATGAAATGTCTATGCTAATGAGAATGCATAGAATGAAGCTCACAGCAGAATATGAGAATGCTGTGAATGCATATGAAGCTATAACAAAATAGGGAAATGCTGTGAATGCATATGAAGCTATAGCAGATCATGAGAATGCTGTGAATGCATATGATGATGCATGATGATGCTCGAGAAAGACACACTTAATTACCTGTAGATTCAAATCAGCTAACATATACATAAATAATGAAATGAATTTCAGAAGTAACACGATTGAAACTGATGTAATGATGCGATGCCATGAAATACGAGTAAGCAAAATGAAATAAATGTAAGGAGGATGCAGGAAATAAAACATGAGCATATGTTGAATGAGATGCAGGGATGGAAATATAAGCCTATGCTAGAATGAAGTGTAGGAAAAGAGATGCAATATGGATGAAACATGAAACAAAATAGAAAATGATGCCAAAATATGATATGCAGATGATGTAAAGCAAATAACATACTCGCAGACCTACTCATTCGGGTAAATAATGCAGCTGCCATAAGATGTTTATAAGTGTAGTTATGAAACACACTGGCATAGGTGTAGATTCATGCATGAAGCCAACGAGGTGTTATTGAATGTGACAAACAGATTGCCGAGTCACAGGTCCAGGCAATATTATGCAAAATTTTGCACATGATGCTTTGGTTTGAGATGCATAACGGGACTCAACTAGGTGGGAACGAAATGTGACTGGAGCAGAATGAGAATGCGAGCTTTGATGTAAGCAAAACATGAGTTTTGTACTAGATGCAATGAAAATCGGTGTTGTGCTGTAAAGAGAATGTTGATGCCATGCAATGAATGAAGAGGGAAAGGCTAATGAATAGATGCTGCAGAAGTGACTAAAGGACATATGGTATGAGGTTGGATCAGACGCTAACACATGTAGACTGCAACAACTCTAACATGAAAAGAGGATGTAATGCATATATGATGCTACAAACCTGATAGAATATTGATGAACAAGTAAATACATGATAATGCGAAAAGCTTTATTAAGGTGCTGTAATGAAATGTTGATGGTAGAAATCAATGATGTAGATAAAATGAGATGATGTTAAAGGATTACAATGAAATGCTGAACTATAGTGGAAGGTTAATGAAATTGCAACATAGAATGTAGATATTGTTGTTATGAAAATGAACCAGAGGCAGATGCTTGATGCCGTTATGCACGAAATATGATTGATGCAACAAAATTAATTGACGCAAATGCTGGAGATGAATATGCATTGAATGGAAATGACACAATGGGCGATGTGACCAAATGAAAGCGGATCTCATGGTAATTCAGAAGGAGATTTTTGCTATCAGGCAAATGCAAATCTGACTATAAGTCAGAATAAAACATTTTCAAGATAAATCAAATATGAATTCTCATAGCAAATAAAAAATAGATGGAATTCACGATGAAATCGAACCAGAGGCATCATATGTTGTCGCTGGGTATTAGATTCCATAATGAATTATACAGGAGTTTTATAACAGATCAAGGCAATTTGATTCCAGAGCAAAATACTTCACAACAAACCAAATATGAATATGATTTCAGTTGAACGGAGCAAAACATCTTATGACAGACACCGAAATTTGTGAAGTGTTGATGCCTACTGAAGAATGCAGATGATTCTGTGCAGAGCCTACATAAACCGATGCAACAAAGCAACATATAGAATGCGATGTGCGATGCCGATGATATGATATTAGAATGAAATACAACAAATGAAATGCAATGATATAAGGGACGAAAAGCAAGTGATGAACAATATTCACGATAATGCAATACGATGTACATTGATGCTGACCCAAACATAATAAATGAACGATCGATGCTATGGATATTGCAGATGAACTGCAATACTTATGAAATGGAGATACTGAATATGTTATGCGAAAACATAAAACAGAGATCAATTAAGCAATAAAAAGACTTAGCATGAATTTGTAATATGCGGATAAATGAGGAAATGAAGTGCTGGAGTATACACAATATGAAAAAAAATGAAAAGAAAGAGAAAAATATTGCAGTATGCAGATCGATGCTGCAAAATATGCTTCCGATGAACAGTGAAGAACAAAAAAAAAAAAGTATCGTGAAAACAGAAAGGGGGAGAAAGAGAGAACAAGATGGGAAGAAAGAAAAGTAGAGAAGGGGGAAAGATAAAAGCTACTCACCCTTGATTGGTTGATAGGAGGGGGATTCAGTTTTCCTCTTCCTCTTCCCAATGCTTGACCAAAAGAGTTCCTCCTCTAATCAAGAAGAGAATGCCAGAGAAAAAAAAAAGAGAAGGGGAAAGGGAAGAAGAAGAAGAAGAAAGTGAGGGGAGAAGGAAAGAAAAAGGAAAATGGAGAAGAGAGATCGAGAGAGCTCGAGGTAATGCTCGATGATCCCTCCCCTCACCTTCGATGGTGGTTATAAAGGAGAGGACTATTACAAAATTTTCAAAAGCAGTCCCTTAAGGTTTCAAAAAAATTCAAAAAGAAGGTTTTAATTACAAGTTTTTTCAAAAGCCTAAAGTTTACTTTTCTGAAATTTTGCCCCCTTTATGTGATTTCTAAAAGAAAATCTAAAATACAAGGAAAAATATGAGGGATTTAAGAGATGGTTTTCAGATGAGGTTTTTGAAAAATTTACGAAAATATTGAATTTGAAATTTTAAGGATTTTGCAAAAGGAGAGTTTTGCAAAATAACATAATTAATTTTAAAAATTGGGTTTCAAAACGGATATGGATATGAGATTTTGAGCAAATATCGAGTTTGAATCTCAAATTGAGGAAACATGAGAGGAATGGATCCAAATGGAGATTGGATCCAAATGGAGATTGGATCTGGATGAAATACCTGAGCCAATACAGAAAATTAATTTTGGATTTTTAGAAGATCTGAGCTCAAAATTTGATTTGGATATCTGATCTGAATTCGAGGTTGAATCAAGTATAAAAAATGAATTTGGATTTTGGATCTTTCACAAGGAAGTGAATCCGAGAAATGATTAGAAATTTACTCAATTTCCCCTTTTGACTGACTCAGGTGGGTGCTAGGGGCAAAAAGGAAAAATTTTGAAACTTTGAAAAATTTGGGGTGTTTACAGATGCCCCTCTTTGCTGCTAAGTCGGTTGAAAGCCGAGCTTAGTGGCAAAGATAAAACACACCAATTTTAGAAGAAAGAAAATTGGTTTGAGAAATGTTCCTCAAGACGTGAGGTTGTAGAAATACAATCTCTAAAATGTTTGAAAAGGGAAAAATGTAGAAGATGTCTCACAGATTGAGATGAAATGAGTTTTTGAAATGCATAAGAATTCAGGTTTAGCCCTTGACCTAGATGAAACAAAAATACCTCGACAATGAGGTTCAGGTTTTAACCCTTAACCTGAAGGGGAACAAATACCTCAAAAATTTAGGTTCAGGTTTAACCCTTAACCTGAAGGGAAACAAATACCTCAAAAATTGAGGTTCAAGTTTAACCCTTAGCCTGAAGGGGAACAAAATATGATGTTGCCGGAGCAAACTTGGAAAATGAATGAGGCAACTCTTTCGAAGAAGTAAACAATGCCAAGTTGTATCAAAATTAACATTGAGTATTTATTTCATGTTTGAATAGCCAGAAAATTTTGCCAATAAGATGAAATTGTAGTTGATTCAAATGCTTGAAAATGTGTATGTATGTGTAAAAGATATTTCCTCTTTTACCTAGAGTATTTTCTCCAACGAGATTAACTCCATGGATTTAAGAGTAAAATTTAAATTTTAATGTTGTTGAATTTTTTCAAGGAAGCTATCCATTTCCTTAGTATGAAAAGAGAAGAGATATTCTCAATTTCGTGAAAGCAAATAATGAAAAGATATTGATAAAAGAATTTTGCATAAGGAAAGAGGATTCTTGGTAATTCTGGCAATTTTGATATCTGAGATATACTTTTTGCACTTTTTGAGACATAGAATTGACTTTTGTTGGGGTTTGGCAGGAATTTCGTCGCATCATCCTTCAACTTGGAGATGTTCTGATTTTCCATAGAAGAACGCTTCACACATTCCTTCAACTTGGAGATGATCAGGATCTTCCTTATCCTAAAAAATTGATAAAGATGTCTCTCTTGATTGAAATCTTTTGATAATATGAATCAAATATCTTTTAGGGTTGGTCAGGAGGTTCATCACATCGGCCTTCAACTTAGCGATGATCTGAACTTTCCCTAGGAGGATACGGTACACACTCCTTCAACTAGAAGGTGATCTGAATCTTCTTCATCCCCAGGGGTCTAACTCACATATTAGTCTTCAACTTGACCATAATTGAGAGATCCCTTTTGCAGATAATCAATTATACTTGCTTTATTAAGAATCTTGAGTGGATTGTTTATTGCTCAAAATATTTTCACTGCTTTCTTGCCAGAAGAATCGACTTTTAAAATGCACCATAACTATGATCAATATCATTTTGCTTTTGGCTTTTGAACATCATTGAATATTTCTTTGCTAATCATACCAAGGATATTCCTTACGTCCTTTTGGTTGATCAACAGAGAAAAGATTTGAATTTTATTCCTTCTTCGCAAAAAGCTTCACCTTTTTAGAGCGAATACTAGGGATAATCTGAGGTAATTTTTTTGTGCAGTAGAATATTGAAATCAACAAATATTTTTAGCAAATTGGCAAAATAATCGAGAATCCCTTGTGAAATATGAAATTCCACTAGAGAGGGAGGGGGGGGGGGGGTGAATAGTGAAATATGATATAGATCGATAAAATAAAAATTAAGGGCAATAAGGCACAATACAGAAAACACAAGATTTATACTGGTTCGGTCGAGTTACTGACCTACATTCAGTCCCCAAGTAAAACACTTGAGCCTTTCACTATAAAATTCGTGTTACGGGATAAATAGTACAACACCCTCTTCCTCAGAGGTCTACTTTCATCAACAGAGAAGGGAAACACCCTCTTTCACAGAGGTCTACTTCTCTCAACAGAGAAGGAAAACACCCTCTTTCACAGAGGTCTACTTCTATCATCAGAGAAGGGATACAACAAAAAATAGAAAGTTACAATACTTTCCTATAGAACCTTCAGAATGATATAAATGCACGAATGAAGATTCTCAAAATGTTCTTTTCTTTTCACACACAGTTGATTCTTTTTTCAAAGAGCTTTTCTTGACTTTTTCTCTTTCTTTTCTCTTTCTTTTTTTAGGCTCTCTTTTTCGAATATTGAATAGGAGTTTTTCTCTTTGTAAGCTCACATGTGTCTTATGAAATACTATTTTGTTTGTATATATATAGTCTTAAGAAAATAGTCGTTGCCTTTTTGAAATGATTGTCCTTTTGGGATATGAGGTGTCAGGTCATTTCAAAAACAACTTTGTGTGAAATGATATGTGTACTATATTGTTTTTTCAAAAAGTCTTCTTTCCATAAGTATAGCATTTGGGGTACACTATTCGTTGTTGTATTTTAAATGAGATATAATTTGTAATGGGTCTTTTTTCATAATAAATGATTTGTAGTACATTGAACGTTGAAGTGTAATCTATCATGTAATTTTGTCTTTACTCAATTTAATGATTTGTAGTATATTAATATTTTTCTTACAAATCGTCACTTCTTTAGTTAAATGCATGTAAGTACAATAAATGCTTTGTTAAGTACTTTATTTATAAATGGTCATTTCTCAAATGCTTTTTGAGGTGACATTTAATGTTTACAGAAAGAATGATGGCTTTAAGTATAAGTCGACATTCTTGAGTATTGATTTTATTATTAAATAAATAAATGGTCATTTCTCAAATGCTTTTTGAGGTGACATTTAATGTTTACAGAAAGAATGATGACTTTAAGCATAAGTCGACATTCTTGAGTGTGTATTAAAAAATAAATAAAGTCTTTTGCAAACTTAATTGTCTTGTTTAAACAATAAGTAGTTTTGTATATAAAATAATATTTGTTTTCTCAAATTGTCAATTCAAGATAGACGATTGTGTATTATGAGTAAATTCATTTTGTCCTTTTCTTTCATATTAGCTTTTATATCATTTCAAGTTGTTTTTTTCATAAATACTTGTAAGAAAGTACAATGATTTGTTTTAAAAAGATGTTTTTGAAATATTGTATCTTTTTATGAAAGCTTTGCTTTTTGTAAATAGATGGCTTGTATGATATTTAAAGCATGTAATATGAAATATGCAATATGCATGCTTCTGAAGGTTCTGTTACATATGACTCTAAAGAAGAAAAAAGTCTTCATCTTGAAGTAGCCGATCTTCTTGGATAATCTTTAAGAATGTATGGCTCATCAAGCTTTTTCTTCAGAGAGTATGATTGCATCAAATAGTTGTACTTGATCAGATTGTCTCCATTCTTCTTAGGTGAAATAACCTTGGATCAAATACTCGTTAAATGCATGACAAATCATATCTAGTCATAATATAACATATTCATGAAGACATATATTTATCATATCATATTAAAGCATATCATATATATATATATATCATGTATGACAACATATCATATTATGTATCATCAAAACATAGTTTCTCAACATTCTCCCCCTTTTTGATGATGACAATATATGCTCCCCCTGTCAAAAAGCCATATGCATAATAATAATGATATCATAAAAAATGCATAAAAAAGTAAAAGTTTAAGTTTAAGAAAATGAATTTCTCCAACATAGGAGAAACAGGTTCCCCCCCCCCCTTTGTCATAGACAAAAAGGAGGGATCAGAGTAGAAAAGTATTATTACAGACAAAAAAAAATAGTTCATTCATAATCGGACGAGGGAGGAAATTTCTGGAGTAGAGCATCTTGGCCGATCTTCAATGATTGAAAGGCTTGGTGCAGAGAAGCTTGGTTCTTCAGTAGGAGATCTTGAGTGTTCTGGACATCGACAAGAGCTGAGAATATGTCTAGTTCAGAAGTTGTCACCGGATCTGCCTCACCATGGCCTTCGTCGTCAGAAAGTTGTGGAGGTGACCCTTCTTCGGGGAAGTAGGTGTCATCAAATGTATGAATAGAATAAGAGACAACATCATTTTGAAGTGGCACATCAAAATACTTAAGAATATGAGTGATAAAATATCCGAATGGGAGAGAACGAAAGGTACAAAAATTAATCATGTTATTGAAAATGATGCTCGACCAATTTATTGGGAAGGAACAGATCGCATCGATAAGAAGAGAGATTTCGTTTGGCATGAATCCCTTGGATGGTTGTTTGGGAAAGACATTGTGGGAGAGGATTTGTGACAACAGCAGAGCATGAGATTTCAGATTGCTCGTATGCCACGAGAAGTGGGTGGATCGAGTAGAGTGGAGTACCTTTTTAAACACAGTACAATCTATAGGTACTATGTTTGGTAGTTCGATTCCATAGGAAGAAATGTTAAGAATGCAGCCTAACGAGTGAATGTCAAAAGAAATTATTTTACCATGGACCATGGTGGTGATAGTCGTTTGGTCATGGTTGACAGAGAGGTTGGTATAAAAAATTTTGATGAGATGTGGATAGTAGGACATAGAGTTGGACAATCCTAAGATTTAAACAAAGTCTTGAAGGGAGGTTTCAAGGTCAAAGAAGGTGAATGCTTCAAAGTGGACTAGCTTACCTGTTTGGATTGGAAGAGAGCTAATGGAGTGGAAGTGGTGAATGAGATTAGAATATCTCAATTCTGCAGACTCAATCATTGTTGACATCATCCGAGAAAGATTTTGAAGAGGAGGCCATTGCAAGTAACTTGAGAGAATAAGAACTTGGAGAGAATGTAAGTTGATAGAAGTTTTCGAATGAATTCGTGAAGAGTGAATCATTTTATTAAATAGAAGGATGAAATTTATTATAATAACAAGTGAATGACAATTGAAGTAAATGAAGTTTGGATTTTAGTTGAGTTGAGTACTCGTGAATATCTATTTGTAACTTAAGGCACTTGTGAATGATAGATCAAATCACTCTTTGGAAGAGTGTGTGGATGAGAGTATATTATATTATGATAGATGACAAAAAGAACATAGTTTTGAAAATTATTTTTCTGTAAAAGAAAACCTTGATATAGGAGAGTCTATCGTATTGTGAAAGTAGTCATGGTTTGAGTATGGAGTGCTCTTTGGAATTATTGTGTGTGATTGAAAATAGATGGATAAAAGAGGAAAGATGAATAAAACCAAAGAGTGTGTTGCATGATGTAAATAATGACCCACGTATTTGAAGATTTTCATTAAAGAGGTGATGAGATGTGAAGAGCCTTAAAAAAAATATCATGGATGTGTGTAAAAATGTTATAAAGTAATATCATGTGAGATAGAAGATGAATAATGGCCTAATAAGACAAACAACAAAAATTTTTTACTTAAAGAGGATAGATTCAATATTCGTAAGGGATGCATTTAGAAAGAGACAAAAGAGACTTATGAGAGAAGAGTTATGATTGCTTATGTAAAAGTGGTTTTTATGGATAGGCGTGAAAGGAGCAAGAGCAGTCAAAGAAAAGAGTGATGAAATACATGGATTTTCAAATAAGACATGGATGGAGAAGAAGACAAAAATAATTAATGAGTGACATGAGATGAAAGACATAAAGAAATGTCATGATTGTCTTGAATTAATGTTTATAGCTCATAGATTGTTGAAAGACATTTTTAGAGACAAAAGAAACTCGACATGGGAGAGTCTATTGTTTTGGATTTTAGAATCTTGTCATAGGGATAAATTCACGGTTTTGAGGTGACAAAAGGTGAATTCAAATTGTGAAAGAGAGAGAAAGATGAGACCAATAAAATAAAAAATGACAACTAATACTTAATTGATTTGCTATAAAAAATATAAGAAGAGAGACATGATTGTCGAGAATGAGTTTTGTATGGATGCTTATAGAGATGTGTAAAAGAGGTGATTAGACATAAAGTTGAGTGTACTTTGAAAGATATGACATTTTGAAAAAGAAAAGTGACATAAAGCATTTTTTTGTGTTAAAAAGCTTGTGGTGTAAGTGAATATGTGAATTACTCATTTTGACTTTGAAAAAGGTGGTAAAAGGAATGAAAAAAAATGAAAAGAATAAAAGTGTAAACACTTGAGTATAAATTATGATGATAGTCTAAAATGCAATTCGTAAATGAGTGAGGGAAGACAAAAGATGATTTGACATAAAGTGTTTTTGACATCCTTACATGTTAAGCTTTATTTAAGATAAATTTCGTAAAGGAAAGTTTGTAGTAAAATTATAGTTTAATATTTGAGAAGGTGAACTCGTGTAGAATGATTTTACTATATCCCAATTAGTCATATGAATTAAATTTATAAATCACTTAATTTACAGATTCCTAATTCTCTTCTAATTCTTATAAAGTCTTTATTTTTTAAAGGTTTAGTGAAAATATCTGCTAATTGTTTATTAGTGGGTATAAATTTCAGTTTGATTATGTTGTTTAAGACTTGTTCTCTTAAAAAGTGGTGTCAAATTTGAATGTGCTTAGTTCGTGAGTGTAAAATAGGATTTTTAGATAAGTTTATAGCACTTGTATTATCACACAAAATAGTTGTATTTTCAAATTTTAAACCAAAATCCTTTAATGTCTGTTTCATCCAGATGACTTGTGTATATGCTAGGCTTGCATCTATGTATTCAGCTTTAGTAGTTGACAAAGATACACAATTTTGTTTCTTACTGAACCATGAAACTAGTGAGTGCCCTAGCATATGACATGTTCCACTTGTGCTTTTTCTGTCAGATTTACTTCCAGCGAAGTCAGCATCACTGTATGAGATTAAATCAAATGTAGATGATTTTGAATAAAATAACCCAAAATCAACTGTTCCTTTTAGATATCTCATTATTTTTTTTACAGCTTTAAGATGTGATTCTTTTGGATTTGATTGATATCTAGCACACAAGCAAACACTGAACATGATATCTGAACGGCTAGCAGTTAAATAAAGTAGTGATCCTATCATACCTCTGAATAACTTTGTATCCACAGTCTTACCATCTTCATCTCTGTCCAATATAGTAGTTGTGCTCATAGGGGTATTCTTTGAAGCAGTTGAGTTCATGTTGAACCTCTTCAGAACTTCATGAGCATATTTAGACTGATTGATGAAGACTCCATCCTTGGTTTGCTTAATATGCAGTCCAAGAAAGTAAGTGAGTTCTCCCATCATACTCATTTCGAATTCTTTCTGCATGGACTTAGAAAAATCTTCACAAAGACTGTTGTTAGTAGATCCAAAGATGATATCGTCCACATATATTTGAACGATTAAGGTATGATCATTCACTATTTTTACAAATAAAGTTGAATCTGCCTTGCCTACAGAAAATCCGATTTTTAATAAAAAAGTTTTAAGCCTATCATACCAAGCACAAGATGCTTGTTTTAAACCATATAAAGCACGCTTTAATTTAAAGACATGATCCGAAAATTGTTCATTTTCAAAACCTGAAGGTTGTTTTACATAAACTTCTTCATTTATAAAACCATTTAAAAAAGCACTTTTAACATCAATTTGGTATAGTTTGAAATCCATATAGCTTGCATATGCCAAAAACATTCTTATAGATTCAAGTCTAGCAACAAGAGCAAATGTTTCATCAAAATCAATACCTTCCTCCTGATTGTATCCTTGAGCCACTAGCCTTGCCTTGTTTCTTATAACATTACCTGTTTCATCCAGCTTGTTTCTGAAGATCCATCTTGTCCCAATGATTTGATGATCTTTTGGTCTTGGTACAAGATCCCATACATCATTTCTTTGGAACTGATTCAGTTCTTCAGTCATGGCTAGCATCCATAACTCGTCAATGATGGCTTCATCAATCTTCTTTGGTTCAAGTTGAGAAATGAATGCCATGTTTGCAATATGTTTCAGTTGAGCTCTAGTTTGAACCCCCTTAGTCAGGTCTCCCAAAATCTGCTTTTAAGGATGATCTCTGATTTCAGCAAATGTTCTTTGAAGATCATCTTCATTTGGTTTAGCTGTGTTATCTAAGAAAAAAATCTGTACTTTCAAGATCATCATCGTTAGTTTGTTTATGAACAGATTGATCAATAGATTCACAAAAATCGACATGCATAGATTCTTCAATAGCATTTGTGTTCTTATTAAAAACTCTGTATGCTTTACTATGACTTGAATATCCTAAGAATATGCCTTCAACAGATTTAACATCAAATTTATCAAGGCTATCTTTTGTGTTAAGGATAAAGCATTTACACCCAAAGACTTTGAAGTAGTCTATTCTTGGAGTTCTGTCATAGAATAGTTCATAGGGAGTTTTATTCAATAAGGGCCTGATAAGAACTCTATTTGAGATATAGCATGCAGTGTTAACAACTTCAGCCCAAAAATATTTAGCAAGATTATTATGTTGGAGCATAGTTCTAGCAGATTCTTGAAGGGTTCTATTCTTTCTTTCTACTACACCATTTTGAGGTGCAGCTCTAGGAAAGGCAAAGTTATGAGAGATACCATGCAAGTTACAAAAATTTACAAACAAATCATTATCAAATTCTCCTCTATGGTCACTACGAATTTTGATAATTGTAGAAGATTTTTCATTTTGTAACTTTTTACATAAAATTTCAAATTCATAAAACGTATCACTTTTATTTTTCAGAAATATTACCCAAGTAAATCTTGAGTAATCATCTACAATGACAAAAGCATATTTATTATGATTAAGACTAGCTACCCTAGAAGGACCAAAAAGATCTAGGTGGAGAAGCTCTAAAGGTCTTTTACTTGACACAATATTTTTTGATTTGAAAGATGATTTTGACAATTTTCCTAATTGACAAGCATCACAAAAATAGTCCTTTTTAAATGAAATTTTAGGTAACCCACATACCAAGTTGTTCTTAGCTAATTTAGACATATATTTAGAGTTAACATGTCCCATTCTCATATGCCATAGATTTTGAGTCATTATTAGCTATAAGACAGTGTTCAATAATATTTTCTAGGTGTAATTCATATATATTATTTTTTTTATACCTTTCAAAATAATATTTTTGTTGGAGTCTGCTAGAAGGCATGCATTATGTTTAAAGCTAACGTTATAACCTGTGTCACACATTTGACTTATACTTAAGAGGTTATGTTTTAAACCTTTAACAAGGAGAACATCTTTAATAAGAGGTTTATCGATATTACCAATGTTGCCAATACCCATTATCAAACCTTTGTTGTTATCTCCAAAGGTGACGGTTCCTCATTCTTTATGATGAAGAACAACAAAAAGATCTGGATGTCCTGTCATATGTTTTGAACATCCATTGTCTAGTATCCATCTGTTCTTCTTCTTTAGAGCCTGCAAAAGATCAAGTAAAACTTCTTTTTGGTACCCGATCGGGTCCATTTTTGTTAGACTTTGGAACCCATATCCATTTTGATTTGGGTTTGTCTACAGATTTAGAGGAGTACATGGTATTAAAATTGAAGTTGTAATACTCCTGTTTAGGCTCAGTAGAACCTTTGACAAATGTAGTCCTTTGATTCATACAAGAAGGTTTATTTAGATGATAGTAACCAATACCATTCTTGTAAAAAGAGAATTTTTGAGAGGATAGGAGTTTGTCCAGGTTCTCTTTCCCTTTGGTAAACATGAAAACCGTTTTCATAAGGTTTTCAGTTTTGCTTTTTAATTCTGAAATTTCTACTTGAAGATTTTTAGTCTTGGAACTAGTAGAACTGATTTCAGAAGTAAGAATAAAGTTTTTCTTTTTCAACTTAGAATTTTTAATACTGAGTTTTTCATTTTTCTGGGAAAGCTCTAAATTTTCGGATTTTAAAATTTTGTTTTTAAGAATCATTTTCCTAGATTCTTCAAAAAGTTCTTGAAATGCATTTTGAAGTTCTTCAAAAGAAAAATCAAAAGATTCACTTACAGAGCTTTCTTCTGCCATGAAGCACATGTTAGCTATTTCAGCTTCATCGTCCCTTGACTCTTCACTGGCGGATGGTTTTGAATCATCCCATTGAGCATGTAGATCCTTCTTCTTGAAGAACCTTTTCTTTGGTTCCTCGGTTTTGAATTTTCTTTTTAGAAGAGGACAGTCACGTCTCATGTGACCTGGCTTATTACATTGATAGCACATGGTATCTTCCTTAAAATCTTTCTTTTCCTTGTGCTTATTTGATAGCCTGTTCTTTCTCATGAAGCGCTGAAATTTTCGAGTAAGTAGCACAATTTCAGATTCCTTTGCTGAGTCCTCATTCTCAGAAATGGCTAAGAAGGCTAGATTTTTCTTCGTAGGTTGTTCCTCTTCCCTTCTTTCCTTCATATGAACTTCATAGGCTATAAGATTGCCTATTAAGTCATCCAGAGTAAGCTTGGATAAATCTTGAGCTTCTTCAATAGCTGTTGTCTTTTTCTTCCAATCAGTTGTGAGAGATCTCAAGATCTTCTTCACCTTATCGGTCTGGGAATAGGTTTCTCCTAGAAATTTAAGATCGTTGGTGATGTTGGTGAATCTTGTAAACATCTCTATGATGGGTTCATTTTTATTCATTTTGATTAGCTCATATTTTCGAACCAGAGATGAGAACTTAGCTTCTTTTACTTTGTTGGTTCCTTCATGAATAACCTCCAGAGAGTGCCAAATATCATATGCTGTTTTACAGACTGATATTCTGTTGAATTCATTTTGATCAATGGCACAGTACAAAGCATTCGTGACCTTTGCATTTAGATTTGCCATCTTCTTTTCTTCATCAGACCATAAGCTATAGTCTGAAGATGGAGATGTGTATGAACATTCAACAATTTTCCATACAACAAAGTCTATAAATTTGAGAAATACGACCATCCTGCATTTCCAATATCCATAGTTGGAGCCGTTGAAGAAAGGAGGGCGAGATGCGTGTTGTCCTTAGATGTCACGAGCATAAGAAGTTGATGCCATTAGTCCTGAAAGACTTGTTAGGTCGAAACCAGCAAAACCTAATCTGATACCAAATGAAATTGGGGGGGGGGGTGAATAGTGAAATATGATATAGATCGATAAAATAAAAATTAAGGGCAATAAGACACAACACAGAAAACACAGGATTTATACTGGTTCGGTCGAGTTACTGACCTACATCCAGTCCCCAAGTAAAACACTTGAGCCTTTCACTATAAAATCCATGTTATGGGATAAATAGTACAACACCCTCTTCCTGAGAGGTCTACTTTCATCAACAGAGAAGGGAAACACCCTCTTTCACAGAGGTCTACTTCTCTCAACAGAGAAGGAAAACACCCTCTTTCACAGAGGTCTACTTCTATCATCAGAGAAGGGATACAACAAAAAATAGAAAGTTACAATACTTTCCAATAGAACCTTCAGAATGATATAAATGCACGAATGAAGATTCTCAAAATGTTCTTTTCTTTTCACACACAGTTGATTCTTTTTTCAAAGAGCTTTTCTTGACTTTTTCTCTTTATTTTTTCTTTCTTTTTTTAGGCTCTCTTTTTCGAATATTGAATAGGAGTTTTTCTCTTTGTAAGCTCACATGTGTCTTATGAAATACTATTTTGTTTGTATATATATAGTCTTAAGAAAATAGTCGTTGCCTTTTTGAAATGATTGTCCTTTTGGGATATGAGGTGTCAGGTCATTTCAAAAACAACTTTGTGTGAAATGATATGTGTACTATATTGTTTTTTCAAAAAGTCTTCTTTCCATAAGTATAGCATTTGGGGTACACTATTCGTTGTTGTATTTTAAATGAGATATAATTTGTAATGGGTCTTTTTTCATAATAAATGATTTGTAGTACATTGAACGTTGAAGTGTAATCTATCATGTAATTTTGTCTTTACTCAATTTAATGATTTGTAGTATATTAATATTTTTCTTACAAATCGTCACTTCTTTAGTTAAATGCATGTAAGTACAATAAATGCTTTGTTAAGTACTTTATTTATAAATGGTCATTTCTCAAATGCTTTTTGAGGTGACATTTAATGTTTACAGAAAGAATGATGGCTTTAAGTATAAGTCGACATTCTTGAGTATTGATTTTATTATTAAATAAATAAATGGTCATTTCTCAAATGCTTTTTGAGGTGGCATTTAATGTTTACAGAAAGAATGATGACTTTAAGCATAAGTCGACATTCTTGAGTGTGTATTAAAAAATAAATAAAGTCTTTTGCAAACTTAATTGTCTTGTTTAAACAATAAGTAGTTTTGTATATAAAACAATATTTGTTTTCTCAAATTGTCAATTCAAGATAGACGATTGTGTATGTTGAGTAAATTCATTTTGTCCTTTTCTTTCATATTAGCTTTTATATCATTTCAAGTTGTTTTTTTCATAAATGCTTGTAAGAAAGTACAATGATTTGTTTTAAAAAGATGTTTTTGAAATATTGTATCTTTTTATGAAAGCTTTGCTTTTTGTAAATAGATGGCTTGTATGATATTTAAAGCATGTAATATGAAATATGCAATATGCATGCTTCTGAAGGTTCTGTTACATATGACTCTAAAGAAGAAAAAAGTCTTCATCTTGAAGTAGCCGATCTTCTTGGATAATCTTTAAGAATGTATGACCCATCTAGCTTTTTCTTCAGAGAGTATGATTGTATCAAATAGTTGTACTTGATCAGGTTGTCTCCATTCTTCTTAGGTGAAATAACCTTGCATCAAATACTCGTTAAATGCATGACAAATCATATCCAGTCATAATATAACATATTCATGAAGATATATCATATTTATCATATCATATTAAAGCATGTCATATATATATCATGTATGACAACATATCATATTATGTATCATCAAAACATAGTTTCTCAACAAAATAATTACTTAATATCAATTTTGATGGGACCTTGGGCTGAAATTTTGGAAGGAAGAATGTGAAAATTAGATTTTGAAATCTCGACTAATGGAGAACTGGATTTTGAAAGACTGACCAGTGAGAGCTAGAACTTTTGATTTACTGACCAGAAATAGCTGGAACCTTTGATTTACTGACCAGCGAGAGCTTAAACCTTTGAATTACTGACCAACAAAAGTTGGAAGCTTTGATTTAATATGCAGCGAGAGATGAAACTTTTGATTGAATGACCAACAAGAGCTAGGACCTTTGATTTACTGACCAACGAAAGCTGGGACCTTTGATTTATCGACCTGCAAAAGCTGGGACCTTTGATTTATTGACCAACGAGAATTGGAACCTTTGTTTTACTGACCAACGAGAATTGGAACCTTTGTTTTACTGACCAGCGAATGCTGAAACCTTTGATTTATTGACCAGCGAAAGTTGGGACTTTTGATTTAATGACCAACGAAAGCTGAAACCTTTGATTTAATGGCCAGCGAAAGCTGGGACCTTTGATTTGTTGACCAACGAACGCTGGAACCATTGATTTACTGGCCAACGCGAAAACTAAAACCTTTTGAATTACTGACCAGCGAAAGCTGAAACCTTTGATTTATTGACCAACGAAGGCTGGAAACTTTGATTGAATGACCAGCAAGAACTGGGATGTTTGATTTAATGACCAGCGAAAGCTGGGACCTTTGATTGAATCACCAGCGAGAGCTGAGACCTTTGATTTAATGATTAGTGAAAGCTAGAACTTTGGGTTTAATGACCAGCGAGAGCTGTGACCTTTGATTTATTGACCAACGAAAGCTAGAATTTTGGATTTAATGACCAGCGAGAGTTGGGACCTTTGATTTACTGACTAGCGAAAGCCAGAACTTTTGATTTAATGACCAGCGAGAGCTGAGGCCTTTGATTTAATGACCAACGAAAGCTTGAACTTTGGGTTTAATGACCAGCGAGAGCTGGGACCTTTGATTTATTGACCAACGAAAGTTGAAACTTTTGATTGAATGACCAACGAGAGCTGGGACTTTTAAAGAATGTTGTATTTGAATTTTTTGAAAGAAAGTCTGAGCCAGAACTTAAAACTTTTAGGAAGCTTGAGTTAGAACTAGGAACTTACACGAAAAACATGCCAATTTTAAAAGTTGGATTTAAGAGAACTGATATTTGACAAGATCGTAACCCGAAGGTTGGATCGCAAAAATTGGTTTGACTTGAAGATTTGAAATAATTAATTGAACTAGGATCTTAATGAAAGACCGAGTTCAGACAGAATTCAACTTAGAGATCATGTTTTTGAGGAAGAAATTGGTTCAAAAGGGAATTTAACCCAAGAACCACAAATTTGAACAAGAAATTGGTCCAAGAAGGGATTCATCCTAAGACCAACAATTTTGAAAAAAAAAAAGATTAGTCTGAAGATTGACCTCGAGAAATAGGCTTGATCTAAGATTGAGAATTTGAGAAATAACCAGTGCGAGGACTGGGTTTTGCAAATGATTCAACTTGCAAGCTAAATTTGGAAAATGACGATTCTTGATGAAAAATTCTTAATTCAATAGACCATCATAGTTAACTGTATGTGGTCCGCTTTCAGGATTATCCCCTTATCCTAAATGAGAAGATGAAAGAAACTTGATGAGCATTGATGATAGAAGAATTGATTTGATTTTGCCTGCATATAGAAATTTTTGAAGTATGATGAATGTATATATGCAAGAATAAAAATGCCCCAGTATAATGGAGAAGAATGTTAGGATAACAAAGGATCATTGTTATTAAGAAATGCTCTTTGAAGAATACAAAGGCTAGAATGGGTATTTTAAGTATAAAATTTCTTCAAATATAGAGCATTAATAGGGTCTAACAATTTCATCCCATCTGCGTTGATCAGACGATATGCATTATGGGGTAATGCTTCTTTGACCACATAGAGACCTTTCCAATTGGGCGACCATTTGCCATGAGAACTAGATCATTAACACGAAATTTCCTCTCGATGACAGACTTTGCATAATGCTAAGCTATCCTTTGATGATAAGCTTAAGCATGCTCAGCTGCCTTGAATCTTCTTTTGTCTAGTAGATCAAGTTGTACCAACCTCTGCTGCTGATACTGATCAAGTGGCAATTCTATAAGTGAAACAAATTTGAGAGCATGTTTTTGAATGTAGAGAGGTAAAACCACATCAGTCTCATAAGCGGGCTCGAAAGAAGTGACATTGATCGGAGTCCGAATAGTAGTTCGGTATGCCCAAAGTGCATCATGAATTTTTTCATGCCAATCACGACCTGTTTCCACATATCTTTCCAAAATACAAATCAAAATCTTGTTGGTGGCCTCTGCCTGACTGTTCCCTTGAGGATAATAAGAAGCTGAAAAAATGATGGTAAATTTTAAATTTTGAACAGAAGGTCTTCATCCTCTTATTTGTGAAATGACTGTCATTGTCTGAAACAATGTCATGTGGTATGCCAAAATGATAGAGAATATTCTCGTGAATAAAAGAAACTACGTGGCGACCTTCTACTGTACGCAGAGTAACAACTTCAACCCATTTGGTGAAATATTCTATTGTGGCAAGAAAGTATTTATGACCATTGAAAACAGAAGGAGTAATTGGACCTACGACATTGAAAGCCAATATAGAAAATGGCCAAGGAGATACGACTAATTGCAAGTATGCGATCGACGCATGAATGAAAGGTGCATGCATCTGGCATTTGACGCACTTCTTTACAATTCGATAGCAGTCTTGCTGCATGGTTTTCCAATAATACCTTGCCCGAATGATCTGCTTGACGAGAGTTTCGTAGCCAACATGGCCACCGCAAATACCTTCATGTGCCTTTTGAATGATTTTCCTGGCTTCATCTTTGTCTAAGCATCTGGCGTACTCAACACTGAACCCACGGTGATAGAGGACATTGGAAATGATGAAATAGTGGGCGGACATACGTTGAATCGCTTGTCTTTTCCTTTTTGGCATCTTTGGCAGAAATTCACCAGTTTTAATGAAATTCTTAATGTCTTGATACCAAGGCTTCTCCTTTTGATTGAGCTAGTTTACTTGCTCGGCCGAAATGAAGGCATGTTGACCAAGTCTGCCAATTTCAAAAGAACGACAGGATTCACTGTCTTTAAAGGACAAAATGGAGCCTAGATTGGCCAAGCCGTCAGCTATTTGGTTGTGTTTCCTCCTGATGTGATTGAGCTAAAATTCTTTAAAGCTGTCTACAAGAGCTAAGACAATCTTCTGATAAGAGATTAATTTTGGATCTTTCACCTGTCACTCAGTGTTAACTTGACTGACGACAAGCAATGAATCACTAAAGATATGTACTCTCTTGACATCAAAATTTTATAGAATTTTAGGACTTGTATTAGAGCTTCATACTCGGCCATGTTGTGAGTACATTGGAAACCAAGTTTGAGAGAATAAGGGATCATTTCTTTCTCGGAAGAAATCAATAAAATTTTGATCCCTATGCGAGACATATTCTTAGAGCCATCGAAGAATAGGTTTCAAACTGAGAATTGTTGAACATTGCAGATACGATCATCAGGCAAATCATCTTTCGCCTTGATCTCTTCTGTCAAAGAAAAATCTACCAACTGATCTGCGATAGCTTGGCCTTTTATTGATTTTTGAGACATATACTTTAAGTCATACTGCATTAAGAGGACTTGTCATTTAGCAATTCACCCAGTAAGAAATGGTTGTTCAAGAATGTATTTGAGAGGATTGAGCTTTGATAAAATTTTAACTTATGATGCTAACAAGTAATGTCTCAGTTTCTAACACATCCATACTAAAGTTAGACATGTCTTTTCCATCTGAGAATATTTCTTTCATAATCAATGAAAGTTTTGCTCACATAATAGATGACATGTTCTATTCGACTGCCTTCTTTATACTGCTCAAGAAACCCACCACAAGCAACTTGATTAACTGAAATATACAATAGGAACGACTTTACCAATTCTGGTGGCTTCAGAATGGGTAGATTAAGGAGTTTCTGCTTGATGCGCTCAAAACGAAAGTTGACATTCTGGTCCCCATTCGAACTTTACTCCTTTTTTTAACAGATGATTGAAAGGTTTGCATCTCATGGCCAAATTGGAGATGAACCGCTAAATAGACTGAATGTGGATCCACCTCTATTCCTTTCTTACTGATCATGAAGCCAAGCAATTTACCTGACTCTAATCCAAAGACACATTTCTGAGGGTTGAGTCTTAATTTGTAGAGAATAAGCCTTTCGAAGACTTGACCAAGAGCATCGAGATAATCTTCTTCTTCTTTAGATTTGACCAGGATGTCATCCACATAGGCATCCATGTTTTTATGCATTTAATCATGAAAAATAACGATCATTGCTCTCTAATAGGTCACCCCAGAATTCTTGAGTCCAAATGGCATGACTGTATAGCAAAAGGTTCCCCACAGTGTGGTGAATAAAGTTTTTGACTGATCACGAGTAGCCAACTTGATGTCATTGTAGTCTGAATATCCATCCACAAAGAAAAACATGGCATGGTCAGCTGTGCTATCGATCAGAAGATCAATATTGGGAAGTGGATAATCATCTTTTCGCGTGGCCTTATTGAGATCTCTAAAATCAATGCAGATTCAAACTTTGTCGTTCTTTTTAGGAACTACCATAACGTTCACCAACTATTCAGGATAGTCAATGGTTCAAATGAACCCTGCTTTTAGCAAATCTTCAAGTCCTTCCTTAACTTGCTGCTCAATTCGAGGATCCAATTTTCTTAGTTTTTACTTGATTGGCTTAGAATCCGGTTTCAATTTGAGGCGATGCTCAACCAGCTTGGGATCCAATCCTAGCATATCTTCATAAGTCCAAGCAAATACTTCTTGATGCTGCTTAAGAAACTGGATGAGTCTTCTTTTTTCATCTGAATTTAGACCTGAGCCAATTTTGAGGATTTTTGGATCATCTTCTGAACCAATGTTGATATCTTATGTTGGATCCTAGACAAAAGATGATGGTTCATCCTGCTTCTGAATATGAGCAAATTCTGACAATTCTTGACTAGTCGAGTCAAATTCTGTTGGCTCTTCAATCTGTTCTGTCACTTTGCTGACCTTTGCTCTTGCCTTTATCTTATGAATCCTTGCTGACTTGGAGTTATTTTGAAAAAAATTAGAATTGATAACGAGCCTTTTTATTGATTTAGGAGTCACGACTTGACAGTCCTGAAAATGTAAAGAAAGGTTTTTAAGAAAAACTATAAACCCCAAAACAACCTTTTGTATGAAGTAAAGAATAATGGCATAGACAAAATATAAGCAAGAATGATAGGCATCAAGATGTGAGGAGAAGATCAAATTTTAATTAATTGAGTAAAGCTGAGAACAACGACTCAGTATTTATAGAAACTGACAAAGGACATAAACGACTGGGACTATGTTGTCCCTACAGGATGACTGAAAACAAGGAAAGAAAACAGAAAATCTATGACATTATCCTTCTCATTTTGTTTCTTTGA
The DNA here is from genome assembly GCF_984573655.1 of Nuphar pumila. Taxonomy (NCBI): domain Eukaryota; kingdom Viridiplantae; phylum Streptophyta; class Magnoliopsida; order Nymphaeales; family Nymphaeaceae; genus Nuphar; species Nuphar pumila. The sequence continues at coordinate 107,478,770 of NC_143260.1, read as the reverse complement.
CAAATATGGTTCCTTTGTTGGATGCTTGACCGATGAACCCCAATCCTGAACTAGCTAAATGTCGAGCAGGGATGATCGACTCCATCCTACCGTCTTCATTTTTACCCATGCCTCGAAAGGGTTGGTAATCATGCTTTAGCAAAAGATCAAATCCCCTTTTGGTTTTAGAAAACTGAGGGAATAAGGGATGATCTTTAAAAGGGTGGTAATCAAGACGTCCCCCCAATTTGAAGAAATGAGGTCCTTGCCATTGGACCATTGCTGCGATGTTCTCTGCTGCTTGAACTTCTTTCAGCTTCAACATTTCTAGACCTTCACTGAGGTTAATTTCATCGCTTTCCCTAATGCTGGGAATGTCCGCTGTAAATATTGGGCGAGGAATCATTGGCTGCGGTAATCTTTCCTCGGGGTCTTCACCTAAAATTGTGGTGATCATGCCACCTTTAGACCACTTGATGCACTGGTGGAGTGTTGAAGGAACAACATTTGCATTGTGTATCCATGTACATCACAGCAGAAGATTGTATATTGGTGGCACGTTGACGATATGGAACAATATTGTGTGCACCAAATAATTGATAATTGTTTTTAGAAAGATCTTCCCCTTTGTTGTCTATCCATAATTATCAAAACCATAGATTGTGATCGGGTCTGACACATATTCTTTTTTTTTTAGACCCAAGGCCTTGGCTGTTATCTCTGGGCAAATATTGAGGTTGTTGCCTCCATCAACGAGCACATGTGAGACAATCATGCCCTTGGTCCTTACCATGATATATAATGCATTATTGTGAAAAGCATGAGGTTTTGGCAAATCCTCATCAGAAAAAATGATAGGCACATTGGTCATCGTCTGATTCACAATTTGTGCCATATCTTCTAGAGTGGTGCCTAGATTTACTTTGATTTTTTTCAGCAAATCATTTAGCATCTCCTGATGCTTCGGGGAATCATGAGTCAACTAGAAGATTAAAACATTGAAATTTGCCACAATTGGCTTTTGGAGTAGGTTAGCTCGTTCTTCCGCTGCCTTAGAAGTTTTTGTTTTCTCTGCAAAGATTTGCTTTTTGATAAATTTTTTGGGGAAGGCAGGGACCTTTTTGGACTCAGCTAATGAATTCATTTGGTTCAGAATTGAGATGATATCCATCTTCTTAGAGGCAAGTTGGGTTTGGTGAAGAACCATAACCTGATGCTGGAGACTTATATTCCCATTGGAGCATAGACATATATGATTTTGTGGTAAGAAGGGATATTCTGTAATGGTTGCTGCTAAGTGATTGGGGAATGGTGTCGACAATATTTCTAGCTTATTTTCTTCTTCATCCTCCACAAGGAGATTTTTGTCTATGCAGTCCTGTATCAAATGCTTGAGTACAAAGCAATATTCCATATCATGCCCCATTGCTCTGTGGAACTTGCAGAATTGCTCTTTGAATTTTTTCATGATTACCGAAGGACCTGCTATTTTAGGGAGTTTGACCATCCCTTAGGCTAACATATATTTCAGGACTTTCTCTAAGAGTTGATCCAAAGGAGTGAACACACAATCCTTATTCTATTTGATGTATTTGGGTTTTTTCTGAAGATCCCCTTTCTGCTGAGGGCCAGTTAGAAGAGGTTTATCATTGTTTTTAAAGAACTTTCCTTTCTGTCCTTTGTTTTGATCAGATTTTGCACCGCTACTGTTACCATTCATATTGCCCTTATTACCATGATTGTTTTCTGAAGCGTCAACTGAGTAGGTAAAATATGCTTTTTTCTTCTGATCTTGGGTATTCTTGATAAGAGTAATGCCTTCATATACCCCATTTTCCATTTTCATTTCAAGCCATTCGGATCGCTCTGTCAACTCAATGAATGATTTTGATGGGGAAGTGGAAATGAGACTTCTTAATGGTTGTGAAAAATTGTTGAGAATAACTTGGAGGACATGCTCTTCTGAGATGGGATTTCTCATCCTATTGCAAGCACTTTTCCATCTGTGAATGAAATCCCTGGCCTTCTCATTATTCTTCTGCTTGAGATTGCATAAATGATTGAGTATCGATAAAGCTTTTGTGTTGTGCAAGAATCGTTCAATGAATAGATTGACAGCCCTGCCAAAGTCTCGCAATTCAATGGGATTGACATGCTTAGCATACCACTTGGCAGCTGCGCCTTCCAAACTGTGAGGAAAGCATAGGAAAAGGGCACAATTATCTTTCCTGTATCTGACACATTCTGCAAAGAACATTGCAAGATGGGGTTTGGGATCACTGGATCCATCAAACTTAATGATTTTTCTAGGAAAATTTTCCAAGCTATCATCCTCATCCAATCCAACATAGAAATCCTCCCTGGTATATACTTTCTTCCCTTTATCTCGAGTTTATAAATCCTTGACTATCCTGGTCATTTCCTTTAATTGTGATTGGATTGGATCTTCTACTGGGATTCCGTATCCGGGTTTGTTCACTGATTCAGGTTCTTTTGCCATCTTCTTAGATTGTCGTAGAGGTTTTTGGATGAACATAGGTTGTTCTTCTTCTGAATCCTCTTCTGCTGATTTTGTATCTTCAGAAGCGCTGTCGTACTAGACTTTCTTCTAGCTGATCTTGACATGCTTTTTCATGGTCTTTCTCCTGATCTTGCTCTTGGAAGATACTTTCTTTGGACCTGCCCTGGCTTGTTCGAACATCATCTTTGTCATCATTTTCTGAAATAGCTTGTACATGGCTGAATCAACGTCGTCTTCTACTTCTTTGCCATGTCCCCTGGATGATATGGGGGAATTAATTTCTTCTGCTTCACTATCACAGTGCTGCTGAACGATTTTCTTCCCAGTCCTTGTCTGAACCATGTTAAACACCAATGTTTTTCTGCAGAGATAAATGGATGGTTAGACTGTGGAAGAAGTTTTTAGGATGAATTTATTGAGTAAAGGAAGAATTGAAGATTTTGGTAGACAATTCAAAGAGATTATCCCATTACCAGAAATTAGGTCGTCACAAGAATTGTAACAATTGCATTATTATTTTTATAATAACTGAAAATATGCCTTATTACCTAGATGAGGTCGTCAACCATGATAAAAATGTATTGAAGAAAAATAAGAGAAATATGAAGATTGAATTTGACATGTCCCATTACCAGGAATGAAGTTGTCACAAGAATTGTGACCATTGTTTTGTTTACTAGGGAGTAAAACCACTGAAAAATTTTTAGAGAACAACAAAGTAAATTTTATTGATGATAGGTCAAAGACAAAGAGAGGGCAATGTTATCGTCGTAAAATTTTTCCCTCCCTCTACGAGAGAGAGAAACGATTCTGCGAGTCAAACTCGACTAAAGTTTTGGAAAATGGTTTTGAAAAATTAACTCACCTTCGTTTTGAAAATTTGTGAGAAAATTCCTGTGGAATGGGATCCGCCTATCAAAACGAGGTTCAACCATTCCTGGCGCCTTTACCAAGGGGTAATCAAACCAATGATCAAACGTGTGCTTTGACTAAGTTCAATTTTCTAAATTATGCACTATTTTCCTAAAATGCACAGAGAATCAGGCATGTGCTATGGATATTTGAGAAGAATGCTAGTCTGAGAAATATGATGTTTGCTTGGAAACTTGAAATGTGCTTGAAAAAATGCTTGGAAAAAGGAATTCCTGGGAAAATTATGAATTTCAGTGGAAATCGGAAGTTGCATGAGAAAATGACTCTTGAAGGGAAAATTGACTCATAGGAAAACTCAAACTTTGAGAAAATCAATTTTTGGAATTTTGAATTACTTTTCCTGGGAAAATCGATTTTTAAAATGGATTTGAGATTTTTGAGAAAAAACAATTTCATAAGTAATTCAAGGACTTTGGGAAAATCAATTTTGGGATTTGAAAGTGAAATTGAGAATGTTAAAAACCTTGGTAAATCATGATTTGAACTTGGGAAATGCTTAAAATATCATTGGAAAACTCAAAGTTTTTGAGAGAATCAATTTCTGAGAAAGACTTTGAAAATTTTGAGAAAATCAATATCTCTGAAATAAAATTGGAAAATGATTTAGAAAATGATGCAAATTGAATGAATGAATCAATGAATTTGAAAGACATGTTTTTGGGAATTGAGAAAATCCTTTTGAGTTTTGAGAAATGCAGTGCATTTTTGAAGTTAGCCAAAGAGTGTAGGCTGAATGTGGCTAATACGAAAATCACAAATTTGGGTTTCATTCATATTCTGACTATGGCCATAAATACGAATTCCACCGAGTTTGTAAATTTCCTAAGAGCTTGTGCATGTGCCATTCGTGTCAACCATAGTGGATTTGAAAAAATATGCATGAATAATACATCAGATATTGAAATTTGCAGAATTAAACTATATGCAATACAGTCCTATTCTATGCAGGAAATGTAACTCTTATTCCAAATTATTATAACTTTATATTACATTGAATTGAATAAAGAAAAATAAATAAAAGTCTTCTTCTTGAATGTTCCTACAAAACTAGAAAAGATGTTAGCACAAAAATGTAGGTTTATCTTGATTTATCTGAAAATATTAGGAAATTATCAGATATTATCTAGATGTAAACCCAATTCATACCTCTATGATATAAACCTGAGAAAAATATAATAAAAATTCAAAGAATAAAACTTGGACATTCGAAATTTGGGTGAAAATGACCAAAATACCCCTGATAGCAAGCCTATGACCTTGAAATCAGGGTTTTTTAGAAAGATATTTTATAAAAATAGGATTTTGAAATCAAAATAAAAATAAATCAAACATAATATGATATGATTGAAAATATAAAAATCAAAGTTTGGAAATTCGAAATTGAGGTAAAATGACCAAAATGCCCCTGATAACAAGACTATGGCCTTGAAATCAGGGTTTTCTAAAATAAATTTTGTAAAAATAGAATTTTTGAATTTCAAATGCATGCAAATGACATGGAAATCAACTATAATATGATATGAGATGATGATATGCATATTAAAACTCTAAAAATGCAAAATTATCATAAAATTGCTGAATTTTGCCTCATATTCGCTTTTGATTTTAAAAATTAACTAACACAAAAAACAAATGAGTTTAGAATTGGCTCAAATTTGGCATGGACACCTAGACTAACCCTAGAAATAGAATAAAATCCAAAAATTAATTTTTTTTGGTATTTTCTAATATAGAAATTCAAATAAAAACTCTAAATTATGTGATTTTTGCCTAAAAATCTAGACCTAGCGTAGTAAAAACTGAATTTAGGGTACTAACCTACCATAAAAATTCCCCAAATTTTGTGGGGTGACAGAGGACAGTTAGGCAAAGATTTTTTCCTTTTACAGATTTTGAATTTGACCTATGGTCGGAGCTTGACAACTCTGGCAAATCGTATCGGAATCTAGCGACTCTGGAATTTAGAGCAGACTGACATGTTTTCACAAAAATTCAAGGAAAAATAGTAAACAGAGGCCAAAACCTCTTAAATTTTAGTATAATGACTCTGACACACAGATGAACAATTTCTGTTTTGACTGTTTCTATAATAGACCTACGGATTGGATGAATATAGAGGTTTATCAAACCTCTAATTCTGATAAAATCTAACTAACAGGGATTTAGCTAATGAATTTGTAAAATCTGGAAAACTAAGAATACAAACCCTAAAAATCCTGAAATTCAGGGAAATGGCAGAGGAGTTCATGAGTAACTTCTCTTTTTATAGTTTTGGCATTGGACCTACAGGTTGAAGTGCCACAGCAGATTAGCGTCGGTCTAGACCTTGACAAACCGAAAACCAGATTTTCACAGGGGTCTGAAAAATCTGATTTTTTTGCAGAGACAATCATTTTGGAAAAATCTAGAAAAATACATGAGAGTAGTAGGTTACACCATGGATCTACAGTATTTTTTGGGGAATGATTTGGATCTCCCATGGGGGAGATCTTGGGTCCTCATGTCTGCTAAAGAGAGATTCCAGGTTTGTACAGGGTTTAAAGCCCAATTTAATATTTGATTTAATTAATAGGGTTGAAAACCCCGAATTAATTTAAAATTTTGGCAGGAAATCAAGAACATGTAGATCTATTTAATATAAAAATTCTAAGATTTATTTAAACAAAATTCCATATCAAATAACGTCTGGACCATGCTTACAAAATCAAAACCTATAGATTAACTAGATACACATTAATGAGATATACTTAAAACAATAAACTAAACTAAATCTCATGCCTAACATACGTACTCTATATGAAAATGAAAACAAATGATATTCAGGGGTATGAGGTCTTTATTCTTTTTTGTTGATATGAAAAGGGAGGATCCAATCCATGCATCAGAGGGATCCTCTCTTTTAGATTGCATTAACCACAAAAATCCTTCCTTGCAAACTTACAAAAATAAACCCCCCAATCATGTGAATCCAGTTATAAACTGGATTCACAAGGGCATCCTAAAGAGATTATGGGCTTACCTTAGATCGGCTAGGGAATGGCTGCCACTGTTGTTGATTGAAAGATGCTGATATATGCTATTTTGATGTGGTAGGAGCAATGGAGGCTGGAGGTTGATGAAGACTTGCTGCCACGGGAGAGGTGAGCTGCAACGAAATCTGGTACCAGAAGAGGATGCGCCGACTAGGAGAGGAAGTTGGAGGTTATGCTGGATTGTCGAAGGTTGGTGATGCTACTTCAATATTGAAGGAGGTGGTGCTCGGAGGTGGAGAAGTTGCTGGAAGATGGTTGCCGGTTGGAAGTAGCTGCTACAAAGCTTGAAGATGGTGAAGATGCTGGCTGGAGTGGTGCTTCTGAAGGCTGCTGCTATTGTGGTGATTGGTAATGGCTGCAGCTGAATAAGATAGTCATGGCTGTTGGGGAAAGTGGAGAGAGAATGAGAGAGACCATCGAGAGAAGGTGCTAGAAAGAGAGAGAGTTAATGGGAGATGAGTAGCAACCGTATGGTTACTAGGGTTGTGAAGGGATGTGAAAGGGCCAGAAGATGATGGGCCGCCGTGTGATCCTTTAGCAAAGAGGAGAGAGAAAGAGAGATGAAACGTGATTCCCTCCTTGATATAATAACAAACTTAGGTCTTAATGAAAAAAATGGATTTTTTTAGCAAGAAAGGTCCAGCAGTATGATGGGTTTTTAGAAAGAATGCAAGGAAGAAAAGAAGGAAAGAATGAAGGAAAGAAAAGAAGAGAAGAAGAAGGAAAGAGAGGGAAGAAAGAAGAAAAAGAAAGAAAAGAAAGAAAAAAGGGAAAAAAGAAGAAAGAAGGAAGAAAAGAAGAAAAGAAGAAAAGAAGAAAAGAAGAAAAGAAGAAAAGAAGAAGAAAGAAGGGGATACGTGAATGAGAAAGAGGGAAAAAAAAGGGAAGAAAGAAGAAGAAGAGAGAAGCACTACAAGAAAATTGTTAATTAGCGACGGAAATTTGTGACAGATTTTTTCCGCCGCGAATTAGCGACAGATTAGCTAGAGAAACAATCTGTCGCTAATTCGCGACGGATTAGCGAGGAAACAACTTTTATCGCTAATCCGTCGCTACTTAGCGACGGATTAGCGACTGCAATTTTTTGTCGCTAATTCTTATTACAAGAACACCATTTTAGCGATGGATTTAGAGAGGGAACTCTATCATCGCTAATCCGTCGCTAATTAGCGACAGCGTAGCGACAGACTATATTCCGTCGCTGTTTTGGTATTTTGATTTACGACGTCTTAGCGACGGAATAATTCCATCGCTAAATGTCACGTAAATCCCTAATCCCATTCCTCTTTCTCTTTTTCCTGTTTCGCTGTCTTGCTCCCGCCCGCCGCCCTCTCCCTCCCGCCGCCCGTCAGCTCTCGCCACCGCCTGGCCGCCGCCGCTCGCCAGCCGCCGCTCCCCATCCACCGCTCGCCAGCCGCCGCTCGCCAGCCGTCCACCGCTCGCCAGCCGCCGCTCCCCGTCAGCCTCCCGCCACCACCCGGCGATGCGCAGGTAATCATTTCCGGTACGGTAAGTCATCTTCATTCTTCTTCTTCTTCTTCTTCTTCTTCCTCCGATTCCTCATCTGCATTTTCTTCTTCTTCCATTATTTCTGTATAAAACAGAATAAATAAAAAACAAAAACAAGAGAAATAAAAAGAAAAAGAAAAAAACAATAGATCGAATTAGCATTTGTTTCTCTGTTTCCCTTCTTAAGCATGTGCAAAATTTTTTAATCGGTTCATAGATCTGAGTTTTTATTTTCATTGTTTGTCGATTGTTGTTGTTCATTGTTAATTTTTCTTGTTTTACAGACGTCAATTTCATGTTTTTTTTTATTTCTTGTGTTTTTTTTCTGTATTACACTTTCAGTTTACATTCAATTGTCTCTATTTATTTTTAATTCAGTGTTTCTGCTTTATGATTCAGTCATCGTAATAGATTTGTGTTTCCTAATTCTTGAACTATTCCAATTCCTGTTTTCATCTTTAGCATAAATCTGATTTTCATTTTATGTCTTGTTTGATGTCAATTTTTTATTTTTTTATCATTGTTGAATTTCCTGCTTTTCAATTGAGTCGGTTCCTGTTTGCTTTCTTTTTCAGCATTGTATTACCTGTTTTTCTTTTCTGAATTTTCAGTAATTTTCTGTTTGCTTTACTGTTTACATTAGGTATAGTTTTTAGTTTTTTTTTCTGTTGCTAATTGTTCCTGTTTTTAATTTCTGGTTCTAATTTCCTGTTTTTAATTTTTACCTGTTTTCTTTTCTTTCATTCAAAATTCTGTTTGTCCAGTTTTATGTTTCATGCTTTTATCTGATTTTTTTATGTCTATTTCATTGAAATTTTATTTTCCTGAATTTTTTTACAAGTTCATTTTTCTGTTTTCCTGTATTTCAATTTCCAATTGTGTTTTTCTCGTTATTTTCTTGTTTCATTTTTCTGTGTTTGATTTTCATCATTGCATTTCATGTTTAGATAATTCCTTGTCTGCATTTCTTGTTCTGCTAATTTTTGTTAATCTTTTAGTTTTTCATTCTTGTAAAAGTTCTGTTTAGTCTTTTTGCTTTCTTTGCATAAGTGTTTGTGTTTCCCTAATTAGCTTCAATAGTCATTGTAGTACATTACTTGCACACTTTATTTCATCGCATTTCATCATTAGATATATCATCATCAGTTTAGTTGTTTTTTGCATTGCATAAGTGTTTGTGTTTCCCTAATTAACTTCAATATTCATTTTAACATAGTGTTTTTTGCAGATTTCTCAACGGAACTCGCTTGTGCCCCGCCACCTGTGGTAAGTAAGTGACAAAAACAATGCAAATTGGGTAAATACCCGTGGTGAGTAAGTGATGCAAGCGCATCACATGTTATTTAATTTATTGAATGTAACACTTTATTGTTCACACACTCACTTAGTTGTTGATATATAGGACTGCTTTGTTGGAGTTCGGAGATCATGCTGAGCATGATTTTAATGTATGAATATGGAAGTGTTCTTATTTTTGGAGTACGGAGTCCATGCTAGACATGGTAGTAGTTAGTGGGATATTGAAGTGTGTTTGCTGCAGGTACATGTTTGACATTTGTTTGATATGAATTATTTCGATGTATTGCAATGTTTGATGTGATTGTATCCATGCTTACATGTAGTTACTTTCAATTTGATTATGTCTTCCATGTGAAATTGTATACTGAAAGCATGCTTCAAATGAATGTATCGTGTCATGAATAGTTTGCACATGAAAATATTAAGTTATCAATGCATGCATCATAATTCTTGTGATTGTATGACATCATATATTGCATGATAAATTTAATATTTTCTTCATCATAGCATTCTGATGGTTCTCTTTTAACTGGTTAGGATACTATTTGTAACATCATACAACAAAATGACTGCAAACCGTGAATGGATGTACCGTAGGATAGTGGACAATGAGTTATCGCATGAATATATGAATGATGTTGACAGTTTTATTGAATTTGCAACGGCAAGTGTCAGTACAGTAGATCCCACAGGTCGGATTAGGTGTCTCTGCAAGATTTGTAAGAATAATCAATTTGTAGAACCTCATGGCGTTAGACATCACCTATACAGGAAGGGTTTTGTGAGTGATTATCAGAGCTGGATGTTTCATGAAGAAGAATTTAGAAACGATTTTGATGCACGGGTGAATGTGGTGCACGATAATCCATATACGAATTTGATATTTGATGCCGCAGGAACAGAACTGAGTTCTGCTATGAGTTCTAGTGATGTAAGAACTGTCGTAGATGAAGAATCACCAAACAATGCAGCTAGTAGATTTTATGATTTACTTAGAGATGCTGATGAGCCACTTTGGAACGGTTGTGAGAGTCACACTATCTTGTCTGCAGTTCTTCAACTAATGAATTTGAAGTTTGAGTATAATTTGAGTTAATCATGTTTTGACCGTTTATGCATGATTGTGAAGAGTATGTTGTCCAAAGATGAGAAATTGCCACAAAATTTCTATCGTGCGAAAGTTATGGTCAACGCTCTAGGTATGGGTTACAAAAAGATTGATGCTTGTCCAAATCACTACATGTTGTATTTCAAGGAGCAGGAAAACAACATATCATGCCCGTCATGTGGGCATCCTCGGTTCAAGCCAAAGACAAGAGACAATGGTAGCACGAGATCAAAGGAAGTTTCATACAAGTCGCTCCGCTACTTTCCTATCACTCCTAGATTGCAGTGATTGTATATGTCTTCAAGGATAGCTAAACACATGAGATGGCATGCAAATAAAGTTCGACACAATGAAAACAAGATCACGCATCCTGTTGACGCTGAAGCTTGGAAGCACTTTGATCGTACTCATCAGAACTTCACAATGGAAGTGCGAAATGTTAGACTCGGTCTATGTACAGATGGATTTAATCCATTTGGGGGTAGATCAACTCTATACTCATACTGACCAGTATTTGTAACTCCATACAACCTTCCACCAAGCTTTTGTATGAAACGTCCAAATCTTTTCTTGTCTCTGTTGATCCCTGGTCCGACCTCACCTGGCCAAAATCTTGATGTATATCTAAGGCCATTGATTGATGAACTAAAAGTACTGTGGGATGACGGTGTTACCACGTATGATGCCACAAAAAACAAAATTTCAACATGAAGGCCGTTGTTCTATGGAAAATCAGTGACTTCCCTGCATATGGTATGTTATCTGGTTGGAGCACACATGGGAGGTTGGCTTGTCCGTACTGCATGGAGGATTCCAAAGCTTTTAGATTGAGGCATGGAAGGAAGCCTTGCTGGTTTGAGTGCCATCATCGATTTCTACCCAGCGATCATCCGTTCCGACGTCAAAAGAATGCATTTAAAGCAGGCACAACTGAAACGGAAGGTCCATCCTCAAGATTGTCCGGCATAGAGATTCTAAGAAGATTGCTATACTTTCCAGATGTATTAACAGATGCCCGCAGTCCTACACCCTTTCGTGGATTTGGGAAGGATCACAATTGGACGAAAAAATCTATTTTTTGGGAACTACCGTATTGGCCGACCCTATTGATACGACATAATTTGGATGTGATGCATGTAGAGAAAAATGTGTTTGATAATGTGTTCAATACAATAATGAATATTAAAGGAAAAACGAAGGATAATCCGAAGGCCCGTATGGATTTAAAATTAATATGTAAAAGACCAGAATTGGAACTCAAAGAGTATAATGGCAAAGTACTGAAACCAAAGGCGAAGTACGTGCTCGGACCTGATCAAATAAAACATGTATGTCAATGGTTGAGACAACTGAGATTTCCAGATGGATATGTCTCTAACATTGCTCGGGCTGTGAAGATTGACGATGGACAATTATATGGGTTGAAGAGCCATGATTGTCATATCTTTATGCAACGATTGATACCTCTGGCATTCCATGATATGTTAGACAAACCTATATGCGGGGTATTGTCTGAGTTGAGCGGATTTTTCAGAACATTATGCGCATCGGAGGTCGTTGTATCAGATGTAAAGAATCTCGAGAACTCTGTCATCACCACTGTTTGTCTGCTAGAAAAGATATTTCCGCCAACATTTTTCGATGTTATGGAACATTTGATCATACATTTGCCACATGAACTAAGGGTTGGTGGCCCTGTGCAATATCGATGGATGTACCCATTTGAAAGGTATATGTTTTTTTATATTTGTCTCTTTAATGATAGATATTTAAAATTTGAAATGTATATTCTTGTCAGATGCATGTTCGACCTAAAAAAAAAGGTTCGTAATAAAGCAAGAGTAGAAGGCTCTATTTGTGAGGCGTACACTTTAGAAGAGATTTCAAATTTCTCATCTATGTACTTTGAACCTCATATTCCAACACGTTACACATGCCCGCCCCGTAACAATGATGGAGAACAAGTAACTGTAGCTGACAAGCTGTCGATATTTCAACCACTTGGGCATGCATTTGGTAGTTGCCGATCAAGGCTATTGACAGATCGAGAGCAAGATGCAGCACACATCTATATTCTTTTTAATTGCTCAGCGATCGACCCATACATCGAGTAAGTATATGTATATGCAACTCAATTATAAATCCTTTTATGTTCTATATGTGGATACATGGCTCGGTAATATAAGTATTTGTGGTTTGCAGACGATTTGATCTAGAGTTGCAAAGCGAAGTTTCACATCTCACTGATGCAGAAGTACAAAAGAACGTGAAACTAAGTTTGTGGAGTGGTTGAAACAGTTGGTAAAGAAGCTAACATAAATTTTGTACTTATAAACAACACTAAGTCACTTAATTGATCGTGATCACAATCATTGTTTATGTCTGTGCGTAGGTTCGCCATGGTGATGTTAAAGATCAAGGAATATGTGATTTAGAAAATGGTCCAACCAAAGTTGTGCAATGCTACAACGGGTATATCGTAAATGGTTATCGATTCCATACAAAAGACTACGGTATAAACAAATCAACGATAAATAGTGGCGTGTGTGTCAAGGGTAGCAGCTACGGTGAAAATGAACATGATTACTACGGTGTTATAGAGGAAATAATAGAGTTGACTTACTTAGGCATGAATAACAGGGTTACGATATTCAAGTGCCATTGGTTTGATCCAACTGCAACAAGACTCGACAAATCTTCAGGCATTGTAGAGGTGAATCATAAATCCAGGTTTGGAACATATGAACCATTCATATTAGCCTCGCAAGCTCAACAAGTTTATTATACTTCATATCCGAGTATAAAAAAGTCAGATAGAAATGAATGGTGGGCAGTTTTCAAGGTGAAGTCCAAACTATAACCCGAGTATGATCAGTTACAGGAAGATGAGTTAGCTGAAGACAGCGATTACTATCAATCAGATGATGTCTATGACTTCGCTTATGGTCACGATGTTGCGCATGATATGCATGTCATATCTCCATTGGCCGATGAAACATTCATAGAGGAATGTGATCCAAATGATGTACCAAGTGGATGGGCAAACAATGAAGAAGAAGAAGAAGAAGAAGAAGAAGAAGAAGAAGAAGAAGAAGAAGAAGAAAGTCAAACTAGTGACGAGGAAGAATTCTCAAGCTAGTGAGCAAAATCTTATACTACAAACCTCTATTTAAATGCATTGCAGTACTTGATGTGAGTTGTATTGCAATACTTGGTGTGAATGATTAAAAAATTTATTTGAATATATTGTAATACTTGATACGAATGATTCGAATGCATTGTAATACTTGATGTGAATGATTTGAATTATTTGAATGTATTGTAAAACTTGATACGAATGATTCGAATGCATTGCAATACTTGATGTGAATGATTTCAATTATTTGAATGTATTATAATTTATGCAACGAATGATTTGAATTATTTCAATACTTGATGTGAATGATTTGAATTATTTGAATGCATTGTAATACTTGATGCGAATGATTTGAATGCATTGCAATGCTTGATGTGAATGATTTGAATGCATTGTAATACTTGATGTGAATTATTTGAATGTATTGTATGACATATGTTATTTGTTAGAATATGGTTCGTGGAGGTTATAGTGGTCGCTCATCCAGTAGTAGCCAGGCTCAGCCTTCATCTTCACGGGCTCCTGTGATAGGTATATCATATAACTAATTGGATGCTTGATTAGTTCAAATGCGCATTCTGAGAATTTCTAATGTATTTTTTTACAGATGATGTTGCGCCTGTACACGACCCACCTACACCAGTTGATCAAACAAGTCAAGAGCCAACACAGGAAACAGGGTCTTCTCAGGCTGGCACAAGAAGACTCATTCGAATAGTGTATATCGATAATCGACCGTAAGTATTTTGTTTTCAATTATTGCATATCTTTTAAATATTTTATATTGATATTTACTGTGTAACAATTCATGTGCAGGACGAGGTTTGAGCCACAAGAAGTAGTACGGGAGATTAGGAATTCACTTCTTCAACATCTACTAGGACCAGTTGCTCAATGGAAAGAGTACCCAAAGGAGGTGTTAGACAGATTGTGGTCCTCATTCATGGTATACAGTTGTTTCTCATAGTTAATGTGTTTCATATTTAATTTATTTAAGTAATGTCTACTAACTTTCTGAAAATATTTGTAGGCTTTGAATCGCTTCGCAACTACGGTGGAAGAAAATGATGCAAGGAAGGTGTGGCAGAAGGTGGCTACCAATCGATTTGCAGACATGCTGCACACTATGAAGACTGCAGCAAAAAAAGCATCTGGCGTAGTAGATGATCCATTACTGTGGAAGGGCCATGGTCCTATTACTATCAGGAGAGATTACTGGAATGAAATGTGTGATAAGTGGGCGGGAGATGCATTTAGAAATCGCTCTGCGAAGGCTGCACAAAATCGATCGAAGATGCCCGAAGCCCATCTACACACAGGTGGATCTAGGACATTTGGGAGCCACCTGAAGAAAATGATAACTCATTAATATATAATATTAATTTTATAAGTATTGTTGCAAACTTGTGTACTAAATCTTTTGTTATTTAACTTCGCAGGAAGCAGAAAAAGGAGGCAGTGTACCATATAAGGATGTGGTTGTTGAAACACAAACGGAAGACCACAGGAGTCTTCGTATCAGAGAAGGCGAGAAGGACAACGGTATGTATTAATTCTATTAATAATCATTGCAATATATATGCAAGTTATCATAATGTTATCATTAATTATTAATGAATACTTTAAACATTATTTTGTAGGAGGCATATGAGCAACAGATGGTAGAGCGATATGGTGATGACGCTACTCAACATCCATCATTTGATCCTACAGCATGGGTGACTGCAGCAGGTGAACCCAAAAAAGGTCGCGAGTTCGAGTTTGGGAGTAATATGAACACTTCACCAGTTATTGGTTCTTCCAGTTACGGCTCACCGACTTCTTGCGCCGACATAAGCTCCAAGCAACCGACTATTCTTTCTGGTGATGATGTACGCCAGATCGTTAATGAATCACTGAATAACTACTTCCAATACACCGTCGCCCCCTTTCTTCGAAATGAGATCAATAATCTTGTTCTGAACAGGGGATCTTCGATTCCAGGTCCCTCTCAGGTATAATCACATATTCAGTTTTTTGTCTACCTTAGAAGACATATGAGCATAATCGAATCACATATATAACTTTTTGTCTGCCTTAGAGCACATATGAGCATGATAGAATCACATAGAGTTTTTTGCCTGCCTTAGAGCACATATGAGCATGCTATAATAACATATAGAGTTTTTTTATTGCCTTAGAGCACATATGAGCATGCTATAATCACATATAGAGTTTTTTTGACTACCTTAGAGCACATATGAGCATGCTATAATCACATATTCAGTTTTTTGACTGCCTAAGAACACATATGAGCATGATAGAATCACATATAAAGTTTTTTTGACTGCCTTAGAACACATATGAGCATGATAGAATCACATATAAAGTTTTTTTGACTGCCTAAGAACACATATGAGCATGCTATAATCACATATTCAGTTTTTTGACTGCCTAAGAACACATATGAGCATGTTATAATCACATATTCAGTTTTTTGACTGCCTTAGCACATATATGAGCATGATAGAATCACATATAGAGTTTTTTTATTGCCTTAGAGCACATATGAGCATGCTATAATCACATATAAAGTTTTTTTGCCTGCCTTAGAGCACATATGAGCATGTTATAATCACATATTCAGTTTTTTGACTGCCTAAGAACACATATGAGCATGTTATAATCACATATTCAATTTTTTGACTACCTTAAAACACATATGAGCATGCACAAATCACATATAGAGTTTTTTTACTGCCCTAGAACATATATCATTTATGATAGAATCACATATAAATTTTTTTGATTTGCCTGCCTTAGAGTACATATGAGCATGCTATAATCACATATTCAATTTTTTGACTGCCTTAGCACACATACGAGCATGATCGAATCACATATATAGTTTTTTGCCTGCCTTAAAGCACATCTGAGCATGGTAGAATCACATATAGAGTTTTTCTAGCTGCCTTAGAATATATATGAACATGATATAATCACATATTCAATTTTTTGACTGCCTTAGCACACATATGAGCATGATAGAATCACATATATATATATAACTTTTTGTCTGCCTTAGAGCACATAGGAGCATGATAGAATCACATATAGAGTTTTTTTATTGCCTTAGATCACACATGAGCACATGATAGAATCACATATAGTGTGTAATTTATTTCATTATATTTTGTTTATCAATACTGACTGTTCTTTTCTTGTGTAGGCTGCTAGCAATAATCAGCGTAGTGGAGCTGAAGGGACAGATAAAGACAATGAACAAGAAGACACACAAAATCTTGGCGATGATTAGAGAACTGTGTTGAAGAAGTTCTATTTTTTTATGTTTCCTAATTGTAATTGTTGAATTGTAAATAATTAAACTTGTTAATTTTAAGGTGGAACGATTAATTGTTGTAGATTCTTGTTATATGGAATTTTTTGTGTGGTTTGTTTTTTATTTACAGAAAATATAAATTGTACAAGAAATATAAATTGTACCGTTCTCGGTATTTAATTTTCAAATAATTTTTTTTTTAATTTTTTTTTTGTGTTTGCAACGGATTAGCGACGGAACCATTCGTCGCTATTCATATAAATCTAGCGACGGAAGTAAATCCGTCGCCAAGCTGTGGTCGCCTTTTAGTACCGGCGGATTGGCGACGGAATATAGCGCTCGTTAGTCCGTCGCAATTAGCGACGGACCTGGCGACAAAATAAATCCGTCGCCAGTTAGCATCGAAATATTCGCGACATAAGCATACCGTCGCCTCGTTGTCGCTAATCCGTCGCTAACATGCGTAGCGACGAATTAGCGACGAAATGTGGTCGTCGCTAATCTACTGCTTTGTTGTAGTGAAGGAAAAAGAAGAAAAGAAAAAAAGGGAAGAAAAAAAGAAAGGAAGAAGAGAAAAGAAAGAAGAAGAAAAGAAGAAAGGAAAAAAAAGAAAGAAGAAGAAGGAAAGAAAAGGGGAGGAGAGAGAGTGGATCAACCCCCTGTGGGCCCCACCTCTCTAGGTGGAATATATAAATAAAATGAAAAGAATAAAGAAAATGGGGAAAAAGAAAAAAATAAATGGGGATTTTGAAATTGTTTTCTTTCAAGTGTGGTGTCACATTGGTATGGATCCATATTTAATTTTGAAATCCATTTTGAAAGCCAGAGGGGTAGAATGGTCTTTCAGAAAATTTTCATATGAAATGAGCTCTTTTTGGTAGTTTTTGAAATGAGCTCAGAATTTGAAGTTTTGTACCCCGTTGCGAAGCAAATCCAGTTTAGAATTTGAAAAACCAAGTTTGAAAAGAATCCAAATTGTTTTTTCGGGAAAATATTTCCAAATTTAGAATCCTGGGGGTAAAAATATCAATTTTGGAAACCCAGGGTTTGAATTTGATTTTGAAAAGCTTTAAAACTCAAATCTGGATTGGAATTTTCAAAACTGAAGTTCTGGATCTTGAAAATGAAATGAAATATGATGAAATGTTATGAAATGATGGAAAATGATGAGAAATGATATGAAATGCCATGCGAAATGCTAACCCTGAATAAAGAAATTTGGATACTAAACCCCGATTGACAGTTACACCAGTTCAAAAAGTGGTAAAATTGATAAAAATGGGCAAAATGGTCCAAGAAATGGTTTTTGGTCTCTACCGAGCCAGAGTGACACTAAAAATTAGGGTTTGAACTGAAATGAACTACATTGAGCTGGGTTTTAGGGTTTCAGAACTCAAATGAATTGACAAGACACTGACTCAACTAAACTCCCAGACTAAATTGTCAAGAAAAGTTGCCATTTTTAGAGAAATGGTACGAAATGGTCACTAGAGTGAAGTGAATTACGAACCAGAGCTGGGTTTGAGCTGGAACAAAGATCAGTAATACTGAGATGAACTAAAATTAAAGCTCAAA
This sequence comes from Nuphar pumila, assembly GCF_984573655.1. Lineage (NCBI taxonomy): Eukaryota > Viridiplantae > Streptophyta > Magnoliopsida > Nymphaeales > Nymphaeaceae > Nuphar > Nuphar pumila. Next base: position 107,460,359 of record NC_143260.1, on the reverse strand, counting down.
CACTAGCTCAACTGACTGAACTGAGCTCAATTTTAACTGAATGAGCTGAAATGGGCACCTAGACACTTGGAAATAGAACTGAACTAAAACTGGAGCACTTGAACTCCTGGTGATCTCAAGCTAGACTTAGAAGAATATGACTGACTGAGAATAACAGACTCAGAGACAATTAGCTTGGATTCGAGTACAAAATGAGCTCATTTCTGAAGAAATGATCCCATTTTGTTAGGAATGGTCAGAAATGAACATGGTCTGCTCACTGTGAGCTTAGGTGAGCTAAAAATGATTATCATTCTAACTGTTCTGAGCTTGAGAATGAGCTTGGACGACTTTGACTGACTGGGGGTCTGGGATGACCTAGGGGTAAAATAGTAATCTTCCTAATGAAAGTGGGTAAAATGGTAGTTTGCTAAGACAAACTCGGGGTTGGACTCCTATACTGACCTATCAGGGTTGGCACTATACGAGGAGGGTGTCTGAGAATGGATGATGAAAATTTGGGGTGTTTACAGGCGGGCAGACAATTTGCCACCACTCTTGATATTCAGAAGATACATTGTGTCCCAGAAATATAGAAAAAGGAATGAAAGAATCTCAAGTATATTTGGCTGCATGGTATGCTCCGGACCACTGATCTGACTGTAGATCAAATTCTGGCATAATACCTATCAAAAAATGAGTGTTGACATGAATCTGCTGCTGTGAAAACTGCCTGAGACATCTTTCTGGCTAATAATCGACATAGAAGAATAGACCAAGTAATCGGTAGTGCTTGCCACATGCATAGGCGTAGCAAGGAACTGATTCTTGCCGGTTGAAGTAGTTCCAAATGATCTCCTCTTGATGCAGACTTTTGATCAAGGCTTGATATTGAAGAGTGGATTGTGGCTTCTTGTTGTTGAATCTGAATGAACTGGATTTTGATGGTACATGTCGCAGGAATCATGGCTGTAAGGCATAGATGCATTCTTCTACCAAGATAGTCTCTCCGAGAGCAAAGTAAATCAAACCTCGGTAGAGGAAAGCTAAAATGACCATAGAAATTAAGAGACGATGGGTCTGTCGACTTCCCCACCTTCATAGGAGTTGGACAACTTGGATATCAACAAAGTTTTGGCCATCTTAAAAGAAAGTTAATCCCACTGTGAATAGAATCATGGCATGCTGAATCCTTTTCTTGGCTCCTTGGGATAAGGTATCAACTTTCTCGTATGCCTTATACATGCGATAAAGCTCGAATAGATCGATGAACTGACTTCCATTCATTTTAGTGAGTGGCCAAGATCTACTTCTGATTGCTCTGACTAAGGCATCTCGAACATCCACTCCTTTGACATTGATCAGGAACTAATGCTCGACGGGATCATCTGGCTAACCAGCTGGCTCCGGTAGTCCCATGATGTCGTTGAACTCATCCATCAGCAGAGTCATCTCTCCCCATGAAAACCAAAATATGCAGGTACACAGATTCCATCATTCTGCCATAGCTTGAATCAGATTTCCATTGATGGTTTGCTTGCCTACTACCGATGCCAGCTCCAATCTACAGTCATCCAGATGGTTCGGGAATATACGCGAGAAGGTGACAAACCAAGAATAATACCACTGAGGGAAGAAAGGAAGAGTATGAATGGCCCGATGATTTGGAAATCCTTACCTTATCTCATATGAGATATGGTCCTTGGGGAAGATAGTGTCAAGTGAATTGGATGCCATTGAATAATATTGGGGCAGAAAAAAATGAAGAGGATCAGATAAAATGCATGACTTTATGAAAATAGAAGATAAAATATGAAGAAATAGAGATCCAGAAGGAAGAAGAGATATACACCTAGAATTTTGGAAAATCAAGGGAATTTTAGAAAAGGATTTTCAGGGTATTGAGAAAATTGATCTGAAGAGAATGAAGAAAGAAGGAGAAAATATACACCTGGGTTTTGAAAAATAGAGAGAAATTTTTTGAAAGAAATACCCAGGGTTTTAGAAAAAAATTAGTTTAAAAAATACAAGAAATAAGTGAGCATCACAGAATCACAACTGTACAAACAAGGATGCACAAACAACACTCTCTAAAAAGCTGACTCCAAATGCAATATTTAAAAAGGCTTGTAGGACCTTAATCCTAACTCTAAGGTTTAGATCATCTGAATCCAATCAAGATACGCCGATATACTCAAGCCGAAGCTTGAAATACGTGTCATAAGAATATTCCTCCGGTTCTAAGGTAATGGTTTTCCCAACATCCTTGAGTACCTGCCGATATACTTTGAACTATGGCCCTTAGTACATGGCAGGATTTTTTTTAGCCCAAATAAGTGGCCCAGTTGTGAGGCTCTTTCCTGAACTATGGTTCAGTGAGACAACCCAACAACGTGAAGACCAGAACAATATAGGTAGGAGATGTTTTTAGAAGTATGCTCAACATGCAAGAAATCAGATAGCTCTAATGCAAAGTCCTAAAGAAATAGAACTTTGAAAATCATAAAGAAGCACAGACTTGCATACATTGTTTTCATTCCATCCTTAGATTGAGGAGAATTGTATTTCAGACCTAAGTCTAAGTGAGCATGAATAAATCTCCTCAATTTGGTCCTACCAAACCATACTTAATCCTATATGCATAAATGTCAGCTAGATTTGACTCTTGGTTTCTAAAGTTGTATGAAAATGAAGCTGACATTAAAAAAATAATAACTTAGTCAAATTTAGACAAGTCAAAGGCATTAATTTAATCAAATAAAAGACGAGTTTCATCATGGTTGCTAAATCTGTCATCTCTACAAAATTTTCCTTTGAGCGGGATCCTTTCGCATTTCAAACATTTCTCTTTATTTTTGAAAAATGAAAATTAACTCGCCTCCATTTTAAAAAAGATGGGAAATAGGGACTCGCTCATCGATACAAGGTTCAACCATTCCTGGCGTCTTTACCAAGGGTAATCGAACAAAGGATCAAATCAATGCCTTTTGCTTTGCCTAAGTTTGACTGAGAAATTATTTCAAAATCCTAAATGCACATTGAATCATACTTGTGCTATGAACTTTGAAAATGATGGTTTAAAATATGATGCATGCTTTTTGGAAATATTTCAGAAATTTGGATTTTCCAAGTGATTTTGAAATAGGTTTGAAAATATCTTTTAGAAAATGGTTCAGAAATTGAACTTAATTTGAAAAGATTGAAATTTGAATCCAAAAATTTGGGTTTGAAGTGAATTTGAAAAAGGAAATTAGAAGTTTGAAAATGAAATCAAAAGTTGAAATTGCAAGAAGTTGAAATAAACTTTTGAGATTTCAGAGTTTAAAATTTGAAATTTTAAATCTGATTTGAAAATGAATATTTGAAATCGAAAATGGATTTGGAAAAGATTGAACTTGGAAGATAAAAGACTGAATTTGGAACTTTGAAGTTGATGAATCAAAGTTTGAAATTAAGACTCTAAATTTAATTTTGAAATTTGATTTGATGTTTGAAATTAGAGTTGAACTTGGAAATTGAATTGGAATTTCAAAGTGAATTTCAAAAGTTTGGTTTAGAATTTAAGTGGAGAAAATGAAATTCAGAATCTTTAAAATTGAATTTGAAATAAAAATAGAATTCAAAATTTGGGATTTTAAAAAGAAGTAGAAATTCAAAGTTAAAATGTGAAATTCAAAGATGCGAAGTTCATAAATAAGAATAAAAAATGGGAATTCAAAATAAGATTTAAAACTGAGTGGGATTGAAAATAAAAAGATGAATCTGAATTTGTAAATGAAAGTTGAAAAATTACTTTGAATTTAGAAATTAAAACTATATTTTTTTTCAAAATTTGTTTTGAAAATCACTTGAAATTTTTGAAAATAATTTTGAAATAACTTGAAAAAGATGGAAAATAATGATGTAATTCTATATAAAAGGTTTTATTTGAATTTAGAATTTAAGAGCAAATTTTATTCTTTAATAGAATTAAAATAAGATTAAATTATAATACATTCATGACTATGGTCACAAACATATTCTAATCTAATCTTTATTTGAATTCTAGCAAAGAATAAAATAATTTTTTGTGCCTTTATAGGATTTAAAACAAAGTTAATTTTTAATAAATTCATGACTATGGCCACAAATATATCTCAAATTATTTTATATCTTAAATTCTGATAGAGGAAGAAAAAAGGAATTTATTTTAGAAAAAATACGATGATTTTCTAAAGGGACCTAAAGTGGAGGTCAAATTTTATTTCATAAAAGATAAAAATCCTAAGTATTGTTCACATTTTGACTATGTCCGTAAATGTGAATAATTTACTTAGGGTTATTTACCTCTTATTAGAATGGTGTACGTGTCATTCGTGTTATACCATAGTGCTCTTTGAAGAATAAAATAAAATAAAATGCCACAAGCTATTACAAGAATTTAAAGTGCAATTATTACAATATCAAATTGAAATTGAATGTGAAAATTTCCTAATCTAGGAAAAGAAATCAGGGTCTTCCATGTTTCCCTGCAAACACGAGATAACACAAGGCAACATAAATGCAAAATATAGAAAGAAATTGAAAATGCTATGTTAAAACTAATATACATATGATTATGCCTATGTTTTAATGGAAATGCATATGCATATATAAAGATGCAATGCCTATGCATGAATGAGATGCATATGCATTTTTCCAAGTGCAATGTCTAGTCTTTTGAAGAAATGCATGTGCATTTGCCAAAGTGCAATGCTTATGAAAAAATACATATGCATTTGCCTAAGTGCAATGCTTATGCTAACGAGGGAATGCATATGAATTTGCCTGAGTGAAATACTTATGCTTATGAAGAAATCTATATGCATTTGCCTGAGTGCAATGCTTATGCTAATGAAGGAATGCATAGCATTTGCCTAAGTGCAATGCTTATGCTAATGAAGAAATGCATTTGCTTAAGTTCAATGCTTATACTTATGAAGAAATGCATATGCATTTGCCCAAGTGAAATGCTTATGCTAATGGAGATGCATACATATGTATGCAAAAGTACAACACAAACATTATGCTGGAATGAAATGTCTATGCTAATGAGAATGCGTATAATAAAGCTCACAGCAGAACATGAGAATGCTGGGAATGCATATGAAGCTACAGCAGAACTGGAGAATGTTGTGAATGTATATGAAGCTACAACAAATCATGAGAATGTTGTGAATGCATATGAAGCTACAACAGAACATGGGAATGCATATGAAGCTACAACAGATCATGAGAATGCTGTGAATGCATATGAAGCTACAACAGAACATGAGAATGTTGTAAATGCAGATGATGCTACAGCAGATCATGAGAATGTTGTAAATATAAATTATAATGCATGATGATGCTCGAGAAAGACACACTTAATTACCTATAGATTCAGATCAGCTAACATATACATAAATGATGAAATGAATTTCAGAAGTAACACGATTGAAACTGATGTAATGATGCGATGCCATGAAATATGAGTAAGCAAAATGAAAGAAATGTAAGGAGGATGAAGGAAATAAAACATGAGCATATGCTGAATGAGATGCAGGGAAGGAAATATAAGCCTATGCTAGAATAAAGTGCAAGAAAAGAGATGCGCTATGGATGAAACAATAAACATAACAGAAAATGATGCCAAAATATGATATGCAGAGGATGTAAAGAAGATAACATACTCGCAAGCCTACTCATTCGGGTAAATAATGCAGCTGCCATAAGATGCTTGTAAGTGTAGTTATGAAACACACTGGCATAGGTGTAGATTCACGCTTGAAGCCAATGAGGTGTTATTGAATGTGACAAACAGATTGCCGAGTCACAGGTCCAAGCAATATTATGCTGAAATTTGCACATGATGCTTTGGTTTGAGATGCATAACGAGACTCAACTAGGTGAGAACGAAATGTGACTGGAGCAGGATGAGAATGCGACCTTTGATGTAAGCGAAACATGAGTTTTGTACTACATGTAATGAAAATCGGTGTTGTGCTGTAAAGAGAATGTTGATGCATGGGTGATGCCATGCAATGAATGAAGAGGGAAAGGCTAATGAATAGATGTTGCAGAAGTGACTAAAGGACAGATGGTATGAGGCTGGATCGGATGCTAACACACGCAGACTGTAGCAACTCTAACGTGAAAAGAGGATGTAATGCATATATGATGCTACAGACCTGATAGAATATTGATGAATAAGTAAATACATGATAATGTGAAAAGCTTTATTAAGGTGTTGTAATGAAATGTTGATGACAGAAATCGATGATGTAGATAAAACAAGATGATGTTAAAGGATTACAATGAAATGCTGAACTATAGTGGAAGGTTAATGAAATTATAACATAGAATGCATATATTGCTGTTATGAAAATGAACCAAGGGTAGATGTTTGATGCAGTTATGCACAAAATATGATTGATGCAGTAGAATCAATTGATGCAAATGCTGGAGATGAAGATGCATTGAATGCAAACGACACCGTGGGCGATGTGATCAGAAGCAGTCCCATAAGGTTTCAAAAAATTTCAAAAAAAAAGGTTTTAATTATAAGGTTTTTCAAAAGCCTAAAGTTTACTTTTCTGAAATTTTGCCCCCTTTATGTGATTTCTGAAAGAAAATCTAAAATACAAAGAAAAATACGAGGGATTTAAGAGATGGGATCCATATGAGGTTTTTAAAAAAATTACGAAAATATTGAATTTGAAATTTTGAGGATTTTACAAAAGGAGAGTTTGGCGAAATGGCAGAATTAATTTTAAAAATTGGGTTTCAAAATGGATCTGGATCTGAGTTTTTGAGCAAATATCGAGTTTGGATCTCAAACTAAGGAAACATGAGAGGAATGGATCCAAATGGAGATTGAATCTGGATGAAATACCTGAGCCAATACAGAAAATTAATTTTAGATTTTTAGAAGATCTGGGCTCAGAATTTGATTTGGATATCTGATCTGGATCCGAGGTTGAATCAAGTACAAAAAATGAATTTGGATTTTGAATCTTTCACAAGGAAGTGAATTCGAGAAATGATTAGAAATTTACTCAATTACCCCTTCTGACTGACTCAGGTGGGTGCTAGGGGCAAAAAGGAAACATTTTGAAACTTTGAAAAATTTGGGGTGTTTACATTGCCCCATTATATTGCCTTCATGTTCAATATGTCTTGGCATGAAATGAGGCAAAAATGGTATTGGCATATAATTATACATCCTGAATAGGACTGTTTAAGTTCCTATGCTTATCTAGAATTCAACTTCTTCTAGAATCGATGCCTTTTTGGTATATCAAGCTAATTGTAGAGCTTGATAAAGTGAAATCGGGTCATTTATACCAAAAGTTAGGATATCAAATGAATCTGCTAGTTCTTTGAATATCCTATGATATATGGTAAATTGCGGTCATTTAATGCCATTTAAAGCATCGATGTGTGCCCTTTTGACTTGATAATCTCCATGGATGATGAGACACTGAATTTTTTTTTTTTGCAGCCATTTTTAATCCTACTATTAATGCCTCATAGCTTGCTGAAGGGAAATCTATTGCTCATGAGAGTGAAGGTATGTAAATACTCTTTTACCCCAGATAGGATGATGCCAGCATATCCTCCTTGCACATTTATTGCTTTATAATGCAATTTCCAAATAAGTTGTTTTCTAGCAACATCACTCAGGTCTGTGTCATCCACATAAGTGATGATGTTCACAGATGCATTAGGAACATGTTGCTGACTTGGTTATGGAATTTATATTTCTTGATCTTTTGGTAATGTGCGATACAATGCCACCGAGACTTTTTCTTGTATTTCCTTGCTAATATCAAATGATGTTGCTAACTTTGCAAGTGCATCTGCCTGAGAATTAAAACTTCTCAGTATATAAGTAATGTTGACTTCATCAAAAATATTCTATAAACCTTTTACTTTTAAGTAATGAGGCACAATAGTGGGTTTTCAAACCTCATATATGCCTTTCAATTGATTGATTACCAACTGTGAATCACCATAAACTTCAAGTTTCTTTATTTCCATGGTACCTGCAATTGATAATCCTAAAGCGAGAGCAATATACTTAGCCTCATTATTAGAACAAGAGGTAAGAATTGTATATTCATGGGGTATCATAGTGTTTTCGGGCGTAATAAATACTACGCCAACTCCAACTTTGTTGTTTTGTGATGCCCCATCAAAATACAATTTCCATGAAAACTTTTCTTCTACAATTAACACATCTTCATCTGGTAGATCACATAAAGGTGAATTGTTTGGGACTGGATGGTCAGCAAGAAAATTCGTCAATGCTTGCCCCTTTATTACCTTTTGGTAAACAAAGGAAATGCTAAATTCTGATAACATCATTGCCCATTTTGCAAATCTATCAGACAAGACTATTTTTTAGAGAAAATGCTTAAGGGGGCCTATTTTAGAGATTAGTTGAATCTCATGTGCGAGTAAGTAGTACCTAAGCTTTTGAGTGGCAAACACTAGTGCTAAGCAATACTTTTCAATTGTTGAATATTGAGTTTCTGCGTCTAGCAGAACTTGACTAAGGTAATATAGAGCATTCTCATGCTCCTTGTTATTTTGTTGGGCAAGAAGTGCACCCATTGATTTATCCAATGATGTAATATATAGGATAAGAGGTCACCCTTTAATAAGAGCTGACAACACTGGAGGTGATAGCAAGTATTTTTTATGGCATCAAATGAATTTGGCATGACTGATCCCATACAAATGGGACCCCTTTTTTGTCACATATGAGAAGGATTGACACCTACCAGCAAGATTAGATATAAATCTTCTGATATAAGCTAATTGTCCTTGCAAACTTCTTAATTCTTTTATGGTTCTTGGTGGAGGCATGTACATAATAGCTTTTATTTTAATTGGATCAATTTCAATACCTCTATGTCGAACAATAAAGCCAAGAAATTTTCTTGAATTTACTCTAAAAGCATATTTTGATGGGTTCATTCAGAGCTTCATCCCACGAAGTCTACATAAAACTCTACGCAGATGAGCAATATGATCATCTTTATCTACAAATTTGACAACCAAGTCATCAACATGGCACTCAACAATTTTGAAGAAACATGTCATCAAATATTACTTGCATTCTACGCTGATAAGTTGCACCTGTATTTTTTAATCCAAAAGGCATAATTGTATAACATAATATACTTATTGGTGTTCGAAACATTGTCAACACTTCATCGCCTGGATGCATCTTGATTTGGTTATACCCTGAAAATCCATCTATAAAAGATAAGATTTGGTATTTTGTTAAATCATTCACAAGTAATTTAGTAATTGGAAGTGGAAAGTCATCCTTTGAGCATGCAACATTTAGATCCCTGAAGTCAACACAAATCCTAATTTGGCCATTTTTCTTTCTTACAGGCATAATATTTGCCAACCAAATAGGATATTTGACTTCACAGATAAAACCTACTGCAATCAACTTTCTAATTTTAATTTTGACTTTCTCAGCGAGTTCTGGTCTCATTCTTCATTGGGTTTATTTAATCAGCTTTTTACGTGGTAAAACTGATAATCGATGCATTGTAATATTTGCATATAATCCTAGCATATCTTGATAAGACCACACAAACATATCTTGAAATTTCTTTAGTAATGCAATATATTGCTCCACTTCTGTTTCTGTTAGAGATGAACTTATAAAGGTAATCTTTGGATCTTCTTTTGTGCCAAGGTTTACTTCTTGTAATTTATCAATTATTGCCTATGTTCCATCTTTGATGCTAGGAGGTGCTAGTTGTTCTTGAATAAACTCTCTATCCTCCTTTGTATCATCTGCAGAGATGTGATGTACTCCATATTTCTTTTCCAACATGATGGTCTGTTGATACCCTATTCTCATTTTACCTTTTTTATTCAAGACTCCATCTTTGGCTAAGATCGCTTTTTCTCTAGGTCTAAGATAAGATTCTACAGGCTCAATTATTCCTCTAGCCTTTAAGCCTTGAGGTTTATCAAGGTCATATCCCATCTTCTGCATCATCTTTCTAGCATTTTGACTATATTTTTAAGTAGGTATTTTAACTTGCTGATACACTTCTTCTTTTTGGGGGCATTGTATATCTCTTATTGCAGTATTTTTATTTTATTTTATGAAGTAAATTATCTTATCTTTCTTTCTTCTTGGAAGGATCATTATGGCTGGAGACTGAACCATTTCTTTATCCATATCAGTCAATAGACAAACTGCACTCATTGTATTTTTAGATAATGAGGTTTCTTTTATCAATGAGGAGGCAATTTCATAGAACTTTACATCAACAAAGTCTTCTTCAATTCCAAAAAAATGGGTTAGGATCAACCTTCTATGTTTTCATGACTTCATTTTTAAGAAATTTGAAACAATGATGTAGTGAAGATGTCGCCACTCCATTATCATATATCTATGGTCTTCCTAAAAGTTCATTATATGATGTGGTAACATTAATGACATGAAATTTAACCATTGATGAGAGCTCTCCAATGGTTAATTTAAGTTCAATAGCCCCAAGGGATTTTTGACCATCTTGATTAAACCCTTGTATCATGAGTTTGGATCTCATCAACTACCCCACAGAAAATCCAAGATCTGATAAGAATTTTGAAGAGAGGAGGTTTACTTTGGATCCGAAATCAATCATGATTCGGGAAGTGCTTTGTGATTCAACTGTTCCTGTGACAAATAGAGGTCGATTTTGGGGTTTCTTAACATTTTGGAAATCTTTTTCAGAAAATCATAGGCAGGCAAAACAACTTAATATCTTTCCAACAGGTTCATCACCATTTTCTTTAATTTCTGTCATATAGCACTATGGCTAACTAAGTGCTTGTATTAACGATTGACGTATCTCAGGAGATAACATGAAGGCATCATATACACTTAATAATGCCAGTATCTTTTTGAGATGAGCGGTAACATTATACTTGGCAGATGCATCAACATTTTCATGAACTATAGGCAGACACCCTTCGATGTTGCCTTTCTTCTTGAATTGGTTGATGAGTAGGTGTTTCACTTTTTAGCAATTGTCTACTTGACCTTAGTTCCATAGCTCCTACTTCAACCACATCGATATGATTGTATAGTGCTACGGATTTTGATCCTTCATCTTTTGCTTGAATTTCTTCAATCTTTACATTGTGAGGCACCATTTCAATTTCAAATTCTTCTCCCCACTCTGTAGGTACGATGGGTTCAAAATTTTATTTTTGACTTTCTTCAATCCAAGCACGGTCACGCTCTTAGTCTTGCAACTTTTGGGCACATGTTATACACCTTGGATTGTTGCCATACCCATCAGCCAACTCATCCTCTGTATATGAAGTAGTACCAGAACTCTCATAGTATGAGTTAAAATCCCAACAACAATCTCTATTCATTTGAACTTGTTGTGTTACTAAAGAATCTGGTTCTATTATTATTTGAAGTTCAGAGAGAGGAGTTGTTTAGGCATCAAGAGGTAGAATTGGTTTAGCCAGTGTATCTTGTGGCAAGTCTATTGGATGAAGTGAACCAAATTATATGGTGGTCATATTTGCTGATACTTCCTCTTTTGATGGTGCCCATATTTCCAAGCTTAACTCTTTTTTATTGATTTTGTCTTGAATATAAGTCCTTTAGAACAAAATAATCTTGTCTTGTGACTAGTAAGACGATGATATTTATAATACTTAGACTGTTTATCTGTTTCACTTCCCTTGGTCTCTTGCACTCTGGAAACTCAACCATTTTCATCACTAACATGTACTTCAAAATCTCTTTTATATCATCATCATTAAAAGAGTACTTCTTTAACTTTTCTTCCAAGAAAGTCTTGACCTTACCCTCTTTACTATCTTTCTTGTTACCATCATCTTTGGTGTCTTTATTCTTTTCATTCTTAGGTTCACTAACCTTTGGTTTGAGATTCGACACTGTTTCAGCCACATTGCAATATGCATTACCCTTATTGTGAGTATTTTTTCTCTTTTTATTAGTATTTATCTTAGACCTATCTTAGGTCCTTTCAATGTTTTAAGCATTGTCTGAGAGTTCATTAAATGTTTTTGGTTCTTTTGACATCATGCAACATGAGATAAATGGTTGCAAGTTTTTCATACACATCTTTACCACTCGTGCTTCCATCAATTGCTCTTCACATAAGACAACCATATCTCTCCATCTGAATATAAAGTTCATGACTGATTCATTTGGTCTTTGCTTAGTTTCCACTAAATCAGAGGTAGCAATGATTCTTTGTTGACTATAAAACCTAGCCAAGAATTTATCCAGCATTTCTTCTCAACTCATTATCGAGTGTGGACTTAAATGGCTATACCAAGTAAATGCAGGTCCTTCCAAGGACAAGACAAAGTGTCTTAAACAATAATCTTCGTTATTTCTTGTGTCCCCACATTGGGCTATGAAGTGGGCTAAGTGTTCTCTTGGATACCCCAACCCATTAAATCTCTTAAAGACTGAGGGTTGATAATTTAGAGGATAAGGGACCTTATTCACATGTTCTGTATATGGTTTAGAATAACTTTAAGAAGGTCTAGAAGTCATTGTTACCTTAAATTGCTCAAATTTTCTATTGAGCTCTTCTAAGAACCTTTCCTCTATAAGGAAGGATCCTCCTCTGGATTGTGATACTGATGATGATGCATGAAGAGGATTTGGTGTTCCTTCTTTTTCTATTACTTTACTAAGCAAAGCATTTATTTCAAGTTCTTTCTCTTTTAATTTTTTCCTGAGTAATGCCAATTGCTCTTCTGGGGTCACTATTTGCTCTGCTCCAGCCATCATAACAAACACTGCTACTGGACTATTTGGAAGTGAGATTGGATCTTCTTCAAATAGTGGGTTTGAATATTCAGATGTAGGAGTATTTTTCCAAAATTCTTTTTTACATGGCTGACTAGGAGTAAAATAAGGCATGGGATGGAAATTTTTGCCAGTTAATGTATCCTTACATGGTACCTCCAATTGTGCAGGCGTTGAGAGACTTTGGCAAGTAGGTGATGTCATCACTTTGTACATAAGTGTTGTAACACTTTGGCTGGTTGATGATGTCATTATTCTCTAGCCAGAAGTTACATGGCTTTGGCTTATAGATGACATCATATTTCCAACTTATGATCTCATCTATGCTGACACAGGTGCTGATAAAGTTTGGTTGGTTGGTGATGTCACCTTTGCTTTGGGTGATGTCACTTTTTTTAGCACAAGTGTTGCAGGTGATGTCACCTTTGCTTTAGGTGATGTCACTTTTTTTAGCACAAGTGCTGTAGAGACTTGGTTGGTTGGTGATGTCACCTTTGCTTTAGGTGATGTCACTTTTTCTAGCACAAGTGCTGCAGAGACTTGGCTGGTTGGTGATATCACCTTTGCTTTAGGTGATGCCACTTTTTCTAGCACAAGTGATGCAGAGACTTGGCTGGTTGGTGATGTCACCTTTGCTTTAAGTGATGTCACTTTTTCCAGCACAATTGCTACAGAGACTTGACTGGTTGATGATGTTACATTTGCTTTGAGTGATGTCACTTTTTCTCTTGGAGAACTTTGGCTGGTTGGTGATGTCACATTTGCCTTAGGTGATGTCACCTCTAAGCTTTGGTTGATAGGTGATGTCAGCTTTATTGAAAAAAAGTTTTGGCTTGTTGGTGATGTCATCTTTTAA